>NC_085001.1:887857-962857 GCF_963854185.1 Sardina pilchardus | reverse complement strand
ACACTCACACACACTCACACACACACACTCACACACACTCTCTCACACACACACACACACACACACACACACACACACACTCATATACACACACACGTACACAATACATCTGCTGTTCACTAGCACAGCAGCTAAAGTAGGCCACATCCTCTTAGCAACCCTACAACCCCCAAGTCTCACCACACTCATGTTTATATCTCAACTCTTTCACACACACACTCACACACTCACACACACTCATGTTTATATCTGAACTCTTTCACACACACACACACACTCATATACACACACACTCACACTCATGTTTATATCTTAACTCTTTCACACACACACTCATATACACACATTCACACACACTCACACACACACTCATGTTTATATCTGAACTCTTTCCCAAATCATGTCTGGGAGGAGGCACCTGTATGAGGGTGTGTGTGTGTGTGTGTGTGTATGTCTCTAAGTGTGTGGATGAGGTGTCTGCATGAGGGTGTGTGTGTGTGTGTGTGTGTGTGTGTGTGTATGTCTCTACTTGTGTGGATGAGGTGTCTGCATGAGGGTGTGTGTTTGTGTGTGTGTGTGTGTGTGTGTGTGTGTGTGTGTGTGTGGACATACATGGACACAGTTTCTTTTAACTCTAAAATGTTAAAATATCAGCCACTCACTGAGACAATCACAGATCTTGGTTTTCATTGTAAATTAATTGTGCTTGTATTTGGAAGCCTGGGTCATGTGCATAAACTTGCTCTGCGGGGGTGACAACTGGGTGGGTTATGCAAATCAAGTGCAAAGAGACTTTTAAAGTACTGCTCAATCTCTGCTATATTAGGTAGTTTGTCCATTTGGAGACGAAGATGTCATATCTACCCCATAGATAGTAGTACGTACCATGTTTGATCGCATTTTGCACAAACCTACAGCATATTTCCATTACTGTTTGTATCTGTAATTCCTCCCTTGTGTTGAGATCCAAATAAAAGTATTAAAATGTGGTTTCAGTATGAGGGTGTGTGTGAACTGGGTGAAGCTGAGGTGGGAAGTGATCGCATACGTGTCAAACGTGCTCAAAGGCACACACACACACACACACAGACACACACACACACACAGACACTATCCTTTATTCTAACCATCAACACCTCATAGATGGAGGAAAGAGAGAGAGTTCTTACCCTTATCCACCCTTACCCTTACTCCCATCGACACACACACACACACACACACACACACACACACACCCCTCCCTGGTCACTCATAGCTGGCGGTTAATGGACTTGGGCCCGTGTGAGTCACTCATTACCCGGAGCAGGAAGTACTGTGCCCCGAACAGGAAGTGAGGTGGCCCCGTCGTCCAGCTCGTTTGCCTGCGCTGCCTCTCCGCTAATGTTTACTCTGGTCAGGAAGCAGCGGGCACAATCACACGTCTCACACACACACACACACACACACACACACACACACACACACACACACACACACACACACAATGGGCCAAGGAGCCAGCACAGCCTCTCACACACACTACACTCCTCCATGCTACGCTATGATGTGGACACTACACTCCTCCATGCTACGCTATGATGTGGACACTACACTCCTCCATGCTACGCTATCATGTGGACACTACACTACACTCCTCCATGCTACGCTATCATGTGGACACTACACTACACTCCTCCATGCTACGCTATCATGTGGACACTACACTACACTCCTCCATGCTACGCTATGATGTGGACACTACACTCCTCCATGCTACGCTATCATGTGGACACTACACTCCTCCATGCTACGCTATCATGTGGACACTACACTCCTCCATGCTACGCTATGATGTGGACACTACACTCCTCCATGCTACGCTATCATGTGGACACTACACTCCTCCATGCTACGCTATCATGTGGACACTACACTCCTCCATGCTACGCTATCATGTGGACACTATACTCCTCCATGCTACGCTATGATGTGGACACTACACTCCTCCATGCTACGCTATGATGTGGACACTACACTCCTCCATGCTACGCTATCATGTGGACACTTCACTCCTCCATGCTACGCTATGATGTGGACACTACACTCCTCCATGCTACGCTATCATGTGGACACTTCACTACACTCCTCCATGCTACGCTATTATGTGGACACTACACTCCTCCATGCTACGCTATCATGTGGACACTTCACTACACTCCTCCATGCTACGCTATGATGTGGACACTACACTCCTCCATGCTACGCTATGATGTGGACACTACACTCCTCCATGCTACGCTATGATGTGGACACTACACTCCTCCATGCTACGCTATCATGTGGACACTTCACTCCTCCATGCTACGCTATGATGTGGACACTACACTCCTCCATGCTACGCTATCATGTGGACACTTCACTACACTCCTCCATGCTACGCTATTATGTGGACACTACACTCCTCCATGCTATGCTATGATGTGGACACTACACTCCTCCATGCTAGGCTATTATGTGGACACTACACTCCACCATGCTACGCTATCATGTGGACACTACACTCCTCCATGCTACGCTATGATGTGGACACTCCACTCCTCCATGCTACGCTATGATGTGGACACTACACTCCTCCATGCTACGCTATCATGTGGACACTACACTCCTCCATGCTACGCTATGATGTGGACACTCCACTCCTCCATGCTACGCTATGATGTGGACACTACACTCCTCCATGCTATGCTATCATGTGGACACTACACTCCTCCATGCTACGCTATGATGTGGACACTACACTCCTCCATGCTACGCTATGATGTGGACACTACACTCCTCCATGCTAGGCTATGATGTGGACACTACACTCCTGGCAACACTGCTGGCCACACACTCACATCTTCAGAGCCTTTCTTCAAGCTTGAGACATTCATGGACTAAGAAATAAACAGATCATGTGTGTTTTTGATCTGTTCCGTTCCAAAAGGGTTCTCGGTATGGTGTAAAAAGTAACTGAAGAACATTTCCAAGCTGCGTCTGCATCATCTGAGGGTGTGTGTAGCGTTCACCTGCCTGCCCCACATCAGTGTTAGGTGAGCGTGTTCTACACATCAGTGTTAGGTGAGCGTGTTCTACACAGAAGGGCACTTCACCGCCACTCTTAAAACCCACGGCACGTTGCTGCAGCTTAATTATTGATACGAGTGTTTACTCTTCCCAGGCAAGGCCCTCTCCCCAAATATGTGCTCTATAGTGCCATCTGCTGGGCAACACACTGCATGGCAGTGCAGTACACCATAGGAAGCCATACGCTCAGCTCACCATAGCCGCATACCCTCACACACTCATAGCCTCATAGCCTCATAGCCTCATAGCCTCATAGCCTCATAGCCTCATAGCCTCATAGCCTCATACCCTCACACCCTCATACCCTCACACCCTCATACCCTCACACCCTCATACCCTCACACCCTCATAGCCTCATAGCCTCATAGCCTCATAGCCTCAGCCCATCCTGTGTTCCGTGCTGCTACAAACCAGAGGGCACAACACAGAGTGCCAAACAGGAGCGGATATTGCATTGGACCTGCCAACACCAGTAGTGGAGATCTCATTGGACCTGGACAACGCCAGTAGTGGAGATCTCATTGGCCAACACCAGTAGTGGAGATCTCATTGGACCTGCCAACTCCAGTAGTGGAGATCTCATTGGACCTGGCCAACACCAGTAGTGGAGATCTCATTGGACCTGGCCAACACCAGGTTCCAAACAGGAGTGGCAACTCATTGGTCCTGGCCAAAACAAAGTTCCCACCCATTCTCACCCACTGGCAATATTTTACAACTTCCACATGAATTTTCCAGGATACACAATGACATTCTCAAGGCCTGTTGCAGTCTGCTTCATACACACCACCTCTGTGCACAGAATGGCTACTGCACCTCACAGTGGGAGTCAAACATGTGCACAATGTGTGTGTGTGTGTGTGTGTGTGTGTGTGTGTGTGTGTGTGTGTGTGTGTGTCTGCTTCATACACACCACCTCTGTGCACAGAATGGCTACTGCACCTCACAGTGGGAGTCACACACGTGCACAATGAAATATGATCCCCATTGCCAGTCGCTCTGCCACTCTGCCACCTGGGACCTGCTCTGAACACACACTCCTCTTGTCTCTTCATCAGTGTGTGTTTCCTTCCTGTGTGTAACCCCCCTGGCCCCTGGCATCGGTACGGCCACTGAGACTACAGTTAGTGGGTCACACTAACACTGCACCGATAACACTCTTACTCTGAGACTACAGTTAGTGGCGTCACAGCACACTAACACTGCACCGATAACACTCTTACTCTGAGACTACAGTTAGTGGCGTCACAGCACACTAACACTGCACCCATAACACTCTTACTCTGACCCAGTATGAGAGGGCTCGCCCTTCGCCTGAGACAAATGACAGGCTGATGGCTGATCATTCAGTCTTCTAATGTCACTACTTTTGGTAGTTTTGCAAGACAAGTGGATATATTAGGGGAAATGTTGTCCTTTAGGTAGTTTTGTAAGCTGTGTATATTTTAGGGGAAATGTTGTCCTTTTGGTAGTTTTGTAAGCTGTGTATATTTTAGGGGAAATGTTGTCCTTTAGGTAGTTTTGTAAAACAAGTGTAAATTTGAGGGGGGGGGGGGTTGACCTTTGACCTGTGGTTAGTATCTTCCTCCTCCAGCTGGAGCAGAAACACTGGACTACTGACCTTTGCCCTTGAAGCCCGAGGGATGGACCTTCCTCTTCCTTTTCTGCCTGGGTTCTACGTTCTCCTGCAGGGGGCCCGGTTCTGTGGTGCTCCTTGCCAGGTTCTTATTTGGAGCAGGTTCCACGTTCCTCTGCAGGGGGCCCGGTTCTGTAGGGCTCCTTGCCAGGTTCTTATTTGGAGCAGGTTCCACGTTCCTCTGCAGGGGGCCCGGTTCTGTGTTGCTCCTAAACAGAACAGGATCTCTGTTTTCCCTCGCCGGAATAGGCTCCATATTCTGTCTAATGGAACCGGGTTCTAAGGTCTTCCTCGTGGGTGCAGGTTCTCTGTTTTCCCTCACCGGAACAGGATCCATATTATGCTTAATGGAACCGGGTTCAAACGTCTTCCTCATAGGTACAGGTCCTTGAATTTCCCTCATAGAACATCGTTCTGTGGCCTTTCTCTGTTGTGGGTTCCTCGTCATGCGACACTGTTCTGGGTTCTTCTCCCACTCTGGCCACTGTTCCACGCTCCTCTGTCCAGGCCCCAGTTCTGTGTTCCTGTTCCTGAGGGAGGTCTTCACCACAGCCAGCTTGACCTGAGCTCTGGGGCTTCTGTGTGTCAGAGCCTCTGTTAGGACCCCCTCTGCTGGCCCAACTGTGCTACTACACCGCAAAACAACAACAGACAAGACACATTATTAAAATACTTAAAATAAGCATCTTTATAATAAACATTTTTAAAATTATCTTTATTTATCTTTATACTAATCATCTACAAATATAAATAAAGGACTAAACATCACTTAATACTGGACTGTACTGGGTACTATTCCATATAATGAAGACTTATTATGCAACATCTATAATTTAGCTCTTTTAAAATGCGTTCCACACTTGTATCAGTAGGTGTGATCCCTGGGTGTCAAACCTGTGACCATGACCATGTTGTTAACAAAGCAACTCTACCCGTTCACAAAACAACTCTGCCCATTACAAAGCAACTCTACCCGTTCACAAGACAACTCTACCCATTAAAAAACATCTCTACCCGTTAACAAAACATCTCTACCCGTTAAAAAACCTGCTATTGACATGATCCGACTCCTTGCCACATCCGTGGGGTGGGAGAGTCGGCCATATTTATTTATTTATTTACCTTCTTGTTGTTCCGATGTGGCTGAGGGGTCTCGCTGGCCCTCTTCTGTCGGTTCTCTCCCCACGTTCTGCGTGTTCTCTCCTCTCCCTGCGCCCTCTCTTGGCCGACGGCCCCTGCAGAACCGGCTGATCCAGCGCCCAGTGCGGTTCTCTGTGGAGGGTTCTAGAGACAGAAGAACTGTTATGATCAAATGTCACTGCATAGCACGGCCCAAATACCAAGAGAAACCACCAGAACCAGAAACTCCACTCTTCAAGTCTACTGTAGTGCGTAACACTAACAGCATTAACTTCAGCAGCTACAGCAGGGACTAGACTGCTAATCACACAGAGTATATAGTGTACTACTCTATACTAATACAGCATTCACTTCAGCAGCTACAGCAGGGACTAGACTGCTAATCACACAGAGTATATAGTGTACTACTCTATACTAATAACAGCATTAACTTCAGCAGCTACAGCAGGGACTAGACTGCTAATCACACAGAGTATATAGTGTACTACTCTATACTAATAACAGCATTCACTTCAGCAGCTACAGTAGGGACTAGACTGCTACTGACAGAATATATGATATTTCCTGAGAAATAAGATAAAAATGTGTTGTATAGTATAGTATCTATAGGTATTTTGCATAGTATAGTAAATAGCATAGTATAGTATCTATAGGTATTTTGGAATGTTCAGCATCTCTAGGCGCTTGGAAAGCTTGTGAAAATTGTAGCACACACACTATATACATATATATATATATATATATATATATATAAATATAAAACAGCACAGATGCATGCTAAAGGACAACAGCACAGATGCATGCTAAAGGAAAACAGCACAGACGCATGCTAAAGGAAAACACCAGAGACGCATGCTGAAGGAAGTTTGCATTTGTTTCTAGACAGCCATGAACTAGAGCCACTTAGCAGAGGTTAAAAACAATCTCTTCCTGCGCTTTGTGTTACTTTGCATGATTTCAAGTGTCAACCCCTCCCAGTCCCAGCAGGGCCAGAGGTGGAGTTCTAATGCAGCATGCCGGAGAAAGCCACACAGCTGGAGTCCTTATAGGGGCCAGTCATTCCAGCAGAATCCAAATTGGTTTAATTAACATATGAAAGTACCGTGGTGAACCTATACTATTAATATGAAGGTTTGCATTGTTCAAATATCTACAGCCATTGAAAACCAATGCAATAGGCCTACCTAAAACGCACCATCGGCATGTTTAATGTGATTATCAGTGAACACGTCAGTAAGTGGAGGCGATCTGACAGCCTAAACGAGGGGGCGTAGAAAGCCAGGGGCAAGGAGCAGGGTCACATTCAGAGGATCTGATTTACGCCATTAAATCTCAGTGCTCATTAATTGTAATTAGACTGAGGACTCAGTCGGGGAGCACTCATCCTCAACCAGTTGATTTATCCTCATTCCCCAACCCACAGAGGTGGGCTATAGTTAGGCTACGGCTTCGTTTGTGTCCGCTTTTCTTAAACTGAAGAGCTATTTGACCCGGGATCTTTGTGATATTTATGAGCACTTTCACAACTTTTGCGTAAGCTCCGGTCATCTACATCCCGACCTTGAGCTGCCTGACCGCTTCACTAATCAGACGGATCCCTCCTTCCGACAGACAAACAGCCCAGAGCGGATTAGCACCTCCGAGACCCCGCTGTCATGTCCTGGAGGTAATTTACACATCGCTCTTTGTCAAGACGCAATGGTGGGCGGAGAGGGACGACCCTCACGCTGGTTGAACATGGAGTCCCTTCTTTGTGGAGACACATCACTGAAGCGAAAAGCAAAGATCGAAAAATAACAAACGGGGAAAATAAACCCAAAACGAGTTGAAGTCGTGTTTCGCTGCAGCGACTAATGTTCTAGAATTCAGCAGCCCGAGCTTGTTCTGGTGATGCCCAAATCCTTGAAAACATTTCACGGACACTGAAGTTTAAGGTCACCGCTTTCCTATGGAACACTAAGCTACAGTTCTGCACGGCTTTTTTTTTTTTTTAATGTTCCATTAACGTGTGCAATGCAACATCTAACACAAGTTAAAAACCAGGCAGTCCCACAAACACACTGACAACCCAATCGCGTTACCTTTTTCTGCCGTTGTCCAGCATCACATGGGGTCTGATGTTCTCCATGGTTGTTTCTGACTTATTTTGTATCCGTGCACTAGGCCTAAGCTACAACGACAGACTTTCCAGACACGGGACAGTAGTTGTTTGGGGTCTGACTCTGCCGCCTTGAACATTCAAATTCCAAACTCTCTCCCCATCCTCCTCCTCCTCCTCCTCCTCCTCCTCCTCGCGCACAAGAGGAAGTGAGGTCCCCCGTGAATTCGGGGGCGACTTCAACCAATCATGATGCTCTATTTTAAAACGCCAAAAAAGCTATTTCATGATGGAACTCCCAAATATGTTTGTAATCTACTGGAGAGTCTCAGCATTTCCCTTTTGAAATCCCTGGTGCGGAATAGGAGGACAGGGCCTTTGCAAATGATCTTCATGATCATCATTCACGAAGTCTTAGGTAACCTTTTCTAGAATACTATTTCAAAACACTCTCAAGTAATTTCCATAACTTTATTGGGCCAATGCTTCATCCCTGTATTGAAGGCCTTCAACCTTCTAAATGCAACATGAACCGTTTACAATAAAAATTAGTAAACGTGTGGCCTAATAATAATTAAAAAAAAAAAAACACTCAGTGAGGAACAATTTCTCGAAGAGGCATCTGGCTGTGAAAAATGTGTTTCAGTTACGCGGAGCTGGTGCTAACAGTAACAGCTCAGACTGCAGCTGCAGATTTCATTGTGCATTTGTCGCCCAGGGAGAAAGAGGAATGTTTGCGCTTAGTTTGTCCCCAAACTCCACCAACGAGTCTGTGCGTAAACATGTTCTTTTTTTCTTCTGCAGCCTTAAGGGGCGCTCCAACGGGTCTTGTGCCTCACGGTGATTTATGAGTCTCATTAACTTACCCAGTCAAGCCTCGCCTGAGGCGGAGCGGGAAGTGCTGGAGATGTGACACAGTTACTCAGAACTCACGTGGACAGAGTCGTCACGACATATCATGGCGATTCATATTGACATGGAAGCGATCAAAGCGGATTAGAAAATGAATGAGGTGTTGTGAAAGTGCAGATATGTCAGTAGGCAGAGGCAGCTTGAGTCCATGACAGCAATTAGCCAGCAGCACAGATGCCCAGTGTGGTGCCCCAGCAGCACAGATGCCCAATGTGGTGCCCATGCCAGCCTTGGCACAGAGAGCGCCGCGCCATAGTTACAGCATAATGGCGTCCAAGGCAACCACTCTTCCTTCCTGGGGGCCAATAAATAAGTGTGTGCCATTTCAGATCTGTGTGTGTGTGTGTGTGTGTGTGTGTGTGTGTGTGTGTGTGTGTGTGTGTGTGTGTGTGTGTGTGTGTGTGTGTGTGTGTGTGTGTATAACGGTGTATAGAGTTCTAGCTGCTGCTGGCTTTCCTCTGACTCTGCTACGCTGTGGCATTTAGAGAGGAGAGAGTTCAGTGGTCAGAGGCATTTTAATAAGGTGTGAGAAGAAACATTCAAGAACAGAATGGCCCTTTAGCTCCTGAGTTCTGAGTTCTGCTCTGAGGTTCTGTATCCTGCACACTACACTCACATTCTGAGTTCTGCTCTGAGGTTCTGTATCCTGCACACTACGCTCACATTCTGAGTTCTGCTCTGAGGTTCTGTATCCTGCACACTACGCTCACATTCTGAGTTCTGCTCTGAGGTTCTGTATCCTGCACACTACTCTCACATTCTGAGTTCTGCTCTGAGGTTCTGTATCCTGCACACTACACTCACATTCTGAGTTCTGCTCTGAGGTTCTGTATCCTGCACACTACTCTCACATGTGCATGTCCAGGAGCTGTGTTCCAACTGGTGCCTGAAGTCCTGTGTGCTCAGGCCACGCCCACTCTTCTGCTCCATTACTGGCTGGACTGGAGGGGGGGGGGGGTTCTCTGGGGCTCTCTGGGGCTCTGTGGGGTTCTCTGGGGCTCTCTGCGGTTCTCTGGGGCTCTGTGGGGTTCTCTGGGGCTCTCTGCGGTTCTCTGGGGCTCTGTGGGGTTCTGTGGGGTTCTCTTGGGTTCTCTGGGGCTCTGTGGGGTTCTCTTGGGTTCTCTGGGGCTCTGTGGGGTTCTCTGGGGCTCTGTGTGGTTCTCTGTGGTTCTCTGGGGTTCTGTGTGTTGATTTGTTTTGATCAACTAACTGTACAGCAGACACATTAAATGGGGCCGTTATGCAGTTCTGACCTGAAATAAGGAAGACAAACAATCACACTGTTGTGTGTGTGTGTGTGTGCAGGGGGGGGGGGGGGGGCACTGTCGAATATGCTGGCATGTGTGTCATATTTAAATGTGTGCGGGGGGGGGGGGGGGGGTACTGTACTTTCTGTAAATGTCAAAGACGCTGGTATGTGCATGTGTGTGTGTGTCTATATGTATTTAAATGTGTGTGTGTGTGTGTGTGTGTGTGTGTGTGGTTATGTGGTGTTGACCCACTTCACATGAATGGGCCTGAAGAAAAGCAGATTGACGGGGGAGGGCAGGACAGTTAGCACATAACCACACACACCCTGGGCATAGTAACTGACCTCAATGCCTGACACACACACACACACACACACACACACACACACACACACACACACACACAAACAGCTACAAATGTACCCAAAGCTGCCATCTTTGCCCATCTAAGGAAATCCAGGTATTAATTGAAGCTAACCGCCTATGGCAAGTTGCATTGTAAGTTACAGTAGCTCTGGAGCGGCACAGATCAAAGTGCGCCGTCTTTACGTACCGGAGATCACAGGGTCCACTCGTAGGCACGTAAAGACGACACAGTGTGCACTCGTAGGCAGAGGACAAAACTTTGCAGATCACAATGTCCACTCGTAGGCAGAGGACAGAACTGTGCTGAGCTGAACGTCTGCATTTCCAATTGCTTTTTCCCCATGAGAGTTTAATAAGTGTGATAATTCAAAATCATTGGAAATTCACATTGAAACTCTATTTCAGTTAGCCTATTAGATAGATAGATAGATACTTTATTGATCCCCAAGGGGAAATTCAAGCTGGTATTAGCTGGTTTGATTTGCATTGAGCTCTTCATTTGTAACATTTCTTTGAGGGCTATTTAATATTATCTATTTTAATCATTATAATGGGTGTTACATATTCCACTACTAACTACTAGATGCCAGCATGACACAGCTAATAGAGTGCGCTGCGACCTGAAGGATGGCGTAGTTGAATGTCCAGAGATTTCTCCTGCACTTCAGGCCTAATAGCAGGTGTATTGTATGACCACCAGATGGCGCCATTTCACTGCACCTCCGGCCCAATAGCTGCAGTAATAAACCATGAGGAGCCGAAGGTTGCACTGATTTTAGGGGTGTTGTTAGCCACGATGCACAATCTGAATTTTGAAGTAGGCCTTTACTCCATAGTAGTGTTTGCCTGTTCATTTATTCCATGTTATTAGAACAAACCAAATTAGAATACTGTTTATTTTTGAGAGAATGTGCTGGACTAGGCGGTGATCATGTTTTGTGCCGCTCTGATTGTACTGTAATCACTGTTTTGATTGTACTGACGCGAATTTGTATGAACTGATTATGTGATCGTGTGGCACTTGTCAGTACCTGGCCAAAACTCCTCTCACACCTCTTACTCTATACTAGAAGCAGGCACCACGATGACACAATGATGAAACAGCATTGACTCCCCCAACTGAACCAGTAGCACCCCCTAGTGTTCCGCAAATCCTGTTATCTGGACACTGGTTCTCCTGACACTGGAGAGGCACACTGGACCTGTCTGCTCATGACCTGAAAGTGTTGTCAAGGACTGCCAGGACTGCATCCAAGATCATTGGGGCTGACCTCCCTCAGCTTCAAACGATGTACTCCACACGCTGTCAGAGGAGGGCTACGTCGTCCATCATCAAAGATGTCAGCCATCCAGCTCATTCCCTCTGGCAAGCGCTACCAGAGCATCACCACTCACACCACACGAATCAAAGATAATTTCTTTCCGCAAGCTGTCAGAATATTGAATGGACATGTCCCATACCCATGAGGCTTATTTATACTTTATGCTGGTTGTGTTTGTGAATGACTGTATAATGTGTACATATATGAATAGTTTGGCTATGTGTGCCCCCCCACACACACTACCTACTGTTTATTTACCCCTCCTTATTGCAATGGTGGCACAAGAATTTCACTACACTGCAAAGTACTGTATATGTGACAATAAAAAAAAAAAAACTTGAACTTGAACTTGGAAGTTGTGCACCCTGGCCTACACCCCCACCCTCTTTATTAAGATAATTTGATTGTATATTTGTATTTTCAAGGAAGTTTTTGCAGCCATTTGCCCTTTTGTTTTGAGTACCATTAACAGCTCTCTGGCTAATGGAGTGGTACCCTCTGGCTTTAAACACGCTATTGTACAACCTCTCCTGAAAAAAACCTAGCCTTGATCCTATTGATTTGAAAAATGATAGGCCCATATCTAAATTGCCCTTTCTATCAAAGATCTTAGAAAAAGTTGTTCTGTCTCAGGTCTCTTCCTATTTAAACACTTCAAATATCCTCGACAAGTTTCAATCTGGTTTTAGACCACTTCATAGTACAGAGTCTGCATTACTTAAGGTCCATAATGATTTAATGCTCTCTGTTGACTCTGGTTCCTGTGCCCTTCTGGTCCTATTAGATCTTAGTGCTGCTTTTGACACTATTGACCACAATATCCTTTTAAAATGCCTGGATGTTGAAGTCGGTCTGCAAGGCACTGTATTAACTTGGTTCAGATCCTATCTAACTGATAGATCTTTTTCAGTGCATTTAGGTAATGCTTTGTCCTCATCTGCTCCCATTAAGTGTGGTGTCCCCCAGGGTTCTATTTTAGGGCCTCTGTTATTTTCTTTATATATGCTTCCCCTGGGGTCCATTTTTAACCGTCACAATATTCGTTACCACTGCTATGCGGATGATACCCAATTTTATATACCAGTGGCACCTGAAAATTCCTGTTCATTGAGCAACCTTTTTCTTTGTCTCAGTGACATTAAGAATTGGATGGCTACAATTTTTTACAGCTTAATGAAAATAAAACAGAAGTGATCATTTTTGGACCATCAAACTCTGTCAACACTCTTAGCAAGGCTCTTGGCCCTCTGTCTGTTAACCACCACAGTGTTGTTAAAAACCTAGGTGTTTTCCTAGACTCTGCTTTGACTTTTAACAAGCAAGTCAACAGTGTGGTCAAAGGGAGTTTTTTCCAGCTTCGATTAATAGCCAAACTTAAGCCCTGTCTTTCCTACAGTGATTTAGAAGTCCTTATACATGCCTTCATATCATCTAGACTTGATTACTGCAACTCACTGTATGTAGGTTTAACTAAGTCAACCCTGCACAGACTCCAGATTGTCCAAAATGCTGCAGCAAGATTGCTAACTGGATCTAAGAAACATGACCACATTACACCTGTGTTGGCTAAACTTCACTGGCTCCCTGTTGAACAAAGAATTAATTTTACAATTCTGCTCTTTGTTTATAAAGCCTTACATGACTTAGCACCTCAATACATCTGTGATCTCTTAATTCCTTACTGTCCTCCTAGACCTCTTCGTTCTTCCTCACAATGTCTTCTTTCTATTCCCTCTGCTTCACTTAAATCCAAAGGTGACAGAGCTTTTTCTGTCTATGCCCCCCAACTCTGGAATAGCCTTCCTGATACTGTCAAATCTTGCCCCACTATTACTAGCTTTAAATCCAACTTAAAGACTTACCTCTTCTCCCTAGCTTTTAACACTCCCTGACCTCTCCACCTCTCCCTCAAATGTTTCCTTTTTGTTTATCTCCACTGTTGTGTTAACTTCTTAACTTTTCTTTAATTTCTTATTTGTTTTTTATTTTTAGTTTCTATGTTTCATTAATATTATCACAATGCCCATCATTTTGCCTACTAATATTGTATTATTATTATTATTATTGATGATTATTATTATTGTTATTTATTTGTTCTATGTAAAGCACTTTGGTGCAATGCTGTTGCTTTTAAATGTGCTATATAAATACAATTTGACTTGACTTGACTTGATTTATATAGCCTTATATAGGCCATGTGTATGTACTTATATTGTTCCTCCTTGTCTTCCTTATCAAACCTCACCCTTTCCCTTACCTTAGCCACAGGATGGACTCACTAAAGGGAGGCACCCTGGCCCACTATGGAGTTTTGTTTGTGCCAAAAAGTTCAAACAATACTTTTTCAAATTCAAACAAAAATCAATTAATCAAAATACCAAATACAAAATCTAAACAAAAAAAATAAAGTCGAAAAAAAAAATCTAAACTCGCAAACAAATTATTTGTGTAGTTGCAAAAAAAAACTGTTTGAATAACTTGTCTTTTGGTTTACAATAACAACAGTCATTTGCAGCGACATCATTCGTTTGTTTGCTCCTGGCTTTTTCAGTTTCGATTCTGGCTCTCGCGTTTGCGCTGCCTGTTTCTTTGCTTGCGATTCTGGCACAAACTTCACATGTGGGTGGGTGTCTGTGGGGTGCATTCCTATTGGCTGATGCGTTTTGACTGACAGCTTTACTATGGATTCAAGCGCAAGAGCTACCCACCTCCCCCCCAGGTAGTGGTGCAACGCTCTTTTTGGCCACTATGTACAGGTATATGCGATGTGGCGCTATTGAGCACAGTATGTCAACCGCCATATGAAGAAGAAGAAGATATTGACCACAGTAAGTAGTTCCGTGGAGCTAGCTACACCAAAGCCATCGATGGGCTACACGCGTTATGGACTCAAAACAATGGGTTTTCCTCACTACTCATTAACCCAAGGTAAGAAGTGTAATCTAATTTGTTATGGGTCTAATTTTCACGTTTATGTGGGATGTTATGGCGTAGTTGTTACAATACTGACGCTGGTTTTAAGGTATCAGATGGCTATCTTAGCATCGTAGGTTTGTCCACATACAAACGAGGCTTTTGATGAAATGTCGCACTACAGTAGCCTAAATTATGAATTCATACCATGTATTTATTTGTTCAGAAGTATATTGTTAATGTCCTCGCGTTATATAAGCGTATGTGTCCGATTATGTCATGAAATATCGCTATGTTGTCAACGGTAGTCTAGCATAGTATGAGCGCGATGGTGCGATCTATCTGTGGTCAGTTCATCAATGGCCCTGGCGATCTCTGGAGGTCCACTCTTTGTGAACGTTTGGAGACCACAGACATAGTGTAACCTTAGTTAGAGTATTGGTTCATTTGCCTGAGAAAGACCCAAGGGTCGAAACGTTACTTTTTGTAAACATGGGAGCTCAAGCAGTGTTGCCAACGTTACCTTCTTCTGTTACATCTCCCCAGGAAATGTTATTAAGCACTGTGACCAGCTCTGTCTTTTGATTAGTACATGTCTCATGTCTTTTGCTTGTGCTTGTGTGCTTGTGCAGAACAACTCATCGTGATGGAGCACCTGTACTCCCTGATACAGCAGGATCTGAGGGGATTCCTCAGACAGGACGCAGATGTGGATTGACAACATCCTGCAGTTTGACCTGTTCAACCGACCTCTTCTCTGTCCCATACACACCACACAGTCTTTGGTCAACCTCTGCTTCATTGCCATCACAACCATCGGTCCCTGTTTCATCTGCAGCACAACACAGCACAGCTGACGGCCTCTTCTCCATCTGCAGCACAGCACCACACACCAGACAGAGTCCGCTGCGTCTTTCACACACCTGGTGGATCCTATTGTGTGCCTCACATACCTGAGAGACTCTGCTCCACAGTACCTGCAGGCTCTGCCCTGCCCTGCCCTGCCCTGCCCCACCCCTCGCACACCCGATGGACCTAGCTGTGTCCCTCACATACACAATGCGCTGTACCCCATCCCTCACACACCCGATGGATCTAGCTGTGTCCCTCACATACACAATGCGCTTTACCCCATCCCTCACACACCCAACAGACCCTGTTGTGTCTCTAACACACACAGCAGGCTTTGCCCAGCCCCTCAGAGTGGCTCTGAAATCTGTGGCTTTCACACTCCCAACAGACGCTGCTCTCTCCCTCACACACCCGGCTGGCTCTACCCGGTCCGTTGCACACCTGCAGACTTCCAGCCGCCACAAACCCAGCTCACCCTTCTCCTGCTGTGTCCTTTACAAACCAAAAAACGCAGCTATGCTCCGCACATGACTAGCTGACTCTGCCTGGTCCCTTGCACACCCAGTGGACGTGGACACTGTTGTCACTGTTGATATTGATATTGCTGTTATTGTTGATATACATAGGTTTCTCGTTTACCAACTATACTGGCTGCGCGCGCATCCGAGAGGCAGAAAATGCCAAGCTACATTAGAAAGTTACCAAGTAGTTGGATGTTAAGAATGGTAAGCTTATATGCTATGATTAATTAAGCAATGAAAAAGTGATGTTACCTTCCAAAAAAATGTTTTATTGTTCTTTATTCAAAACAACACTTATTCTAATAAAGTTAAACTGCAGGATGTTGTCAATCCACATCTGCGTCCTGTCTGAGGAATCCCCTCAGATCCTGCTGCATCAGGGAGTACAGGTGCTCCATCACGATGAGTTGTTCTGCACAGAGCAGAGGGCCGCATGTGGCCCCTGGGCCTTAGTTTGCCCACCCCTGTTGTAGTAGCATGTCAATAAATTAGTTTATCCAATCATATGAAAGGAGTTTTGACAAGGCCCTGCCTTCTGAAATACATTTCCAATGGAGTAGTTCCAGATGAATGTGAGGAGCTAGGTGGAACGAAATTCAAGTGGTGAGTCAGGTTAACATACAGTAAGTAGTATGTAAAATAATTCAATTTTATTGTCCTTTATTCAAAACAACACTTATTCTAATAAAGTTAAACTGCAGGATGTTGTCAATCCACATCTGCGTCCTGTCTGAGGAATCCCCTCAGATCCTGCTGCATCAGGGAGTACAGGTGCTCCATCACGATGAGTTGTTCTGCACAAACACACAAGCACAAGCAAAAGACAAATTACATGTACTAATCAAAAGACAGAGCTGGTCACAGTGCTTAATAACATTTCCTGGGGAGATGTAACAGAAGAAGGTAACGTTGGCAACACTGCTTGAGCTCCCATGTTTACAAAAAGTAACGTTTCGACCCTTGGGTCTTTCTCAGGCAAATGAACCAATACTCTAACTAAGGTTATACTATGTCTGTGGTCTCCAAACGTTCGCAAAGAGTGGACCTCCAGAGATCGCCAGGGCCATTGATGAACTGACCACAGATAGATCGCACCATCGCGCTCATACTATGCTAGACTACCGTTGACAACATAGCGATATTTCATGACATAATCGGACACATACGCTTATATAACGCGAGGACATTAACTATATACTTCTGAACAAATAAATACACGGTATGAATTCATAATTTAGGCTACTGTAGTGCGACATTTCATCAAAAGCCTCGTTTGTATGTGGACAAACCTACGATGCTAAGATAGCCATCTGATACCTTAAAACCAGCGTCAGTATTGTAACAACTACGCCATAACATCCCACATAAACGTGAAAATTAGACCCATAACAAATTAGATTACACTTCTTACCTTGGGTTAATGAGTAGTGAGGAAAACCCATTGTTTTGAGTCCATAACGCGTGTAGCCCATCGATGGCTTTGGTGTAGCTAGCTCCACGGAACTTACTGTGGTCAATATCTTCTTCTTCTTCATATTATGGCGGTTGACATACTGTGCTCAATAGCGCCACATCTAATATACCTGTACATAGTGGCCAAAAAGAGCGTTGCACCACTACCTACTGGGGAGGGGGGAGGTGGGTAGCGCGCTTGAATCCATAGTAAAGCTGTCAGTCAAAACGCATCAGCCAATAGGAATGCACCCCACAGACACCCACCCACATGTGAAGTTTGTGCCAGAATCGCAAGCAAAGAAACAGGCAGCGCAAACCAAGGGGGCAGGCATATTCCCGGAAGTAGAAACACGAAATGAGCTGGTGATCAACACTCTGCTAACTCCCTTGGACGGCCATAGATTTCAGATTTTTTTGCGATCCCATAACTTCATGTAGCATGTGCCCTTTGTCTCCCTTATAGCTTCTGTGTATTCTATATAGGGTATCGAAGGCAAAATTAATTCACTTCTTCCCCGTATATTACGTTGGTTTCCCGTAAAGAAGTATTTTAGCATGTCTGTTGTAGGGAAGCTAACGTTCGCCCGTAATGTTTGGATAAGAAGCTGAGTGAGCCTGCACGAAAACCATGACGGAGAGTCATTCGCAAGATCAGTGAAAATGCGTGTAGCCTACGGTAGCCTACTGTTTGATATGGTAAAGCATTACCTAGAGGCAAGTACACATAATAATAATATTAAAAAACGAACGTTAACAATTTCAGAGGTTTTCGATCTATCAGACGAGTTACAGCAGGCTAATGAGTTTGAGTCTGCGCAGTACGATGAACAGGAAACGAATTTTTGTTTCAGCCCCCTCTCATTGAGAACGACGGAGTCTGTTTGTCCATTTCTTTTAGGTCTATGGCGCAAACGCGAGAGCCAGAATCGAAACTGAAAAAGCCAGGAGCAAACAAACGAATGATGTCGCTGCAAGTGATTGTTGTTATTGTAAACCAAAAGACAAGTTATTCAAACAGTTTTTTTTTGCAACTACACAAATAATTTGTTTGCGAGTTTAGATTTTTTTTTTTCGACTTTATTTTTTTTGTTTAGATTTTGTATTTGATATTTTGATTAATTGATTTTTGTTTGAATTTGAAAAAGTATTGTTTGAACATTTTGGCACAAATGAAACTCCATACCCCTGCTGCCACCGGCAGCTCTCGCTGCTGCAAGAGGTCATTTGGAGTTGAACTTGAACACGCCTACTGATTCATGAAACATGACTCAACGTTCATACCAACACTTTCATGAATGTGGAGGACAAAACAATGAAAACTTATCAAAATAAAAGTTCAACAATCTAGTAATCCGTATTATGAATCCTCTCCAGCTTTTGTGAACATCTCATGAATATTTGATGAAGTCTACTTCAAATGTCACTTTACTATACGAGTTGTGAAGTGTTCATAATACTGGGAAGTGAACTACTGACCATCTGTGGACCTCTGAATGGTTGGACATTCCTGTTTTATATATCTATATACATGTATACAGTCATTCGTGTAGACAATTATGCGTTCTTCAGAGGTTACTATCATAAAATAAACAAACAGACAAACAAAAAACTAAATTCTCCACACTGGACTTCCCCGTTGACTAAGATGTGACATGATCAGGTTGGCTAAAACAAAAAAAGACAGCAATGCTACTTTGCAATTGTTGGACTTTTATTTTGACAAGTTTTTGACGTTTTGTCTTCCACATTCATGAAAGGGTTGGTATGAATGTTGAGTCATGTTTCATGAATGTGTGAACGAACCCGTCAAGTAAAGTGTTACCATTAATTCTAATATGGAAAATACAAACACTAAACCCCATTCTCTGAATCAAATTCTCAAATGCCTGAACACATTTGTTGAATTACTCCCATTTTAGGCAAAACCATAGACTACTTTCACCCACTTTCACCCATTTTAACAAACTCATTAAGCCTTTTTGCAAAACTCTAAACACATTGTGCATTCTGATGCACTTCTTAATTATAGTGATAACCAAAGAAGGCGGAAGTTGAATACAATTAAAGCACAGTTGTCTCTATTTGAACACTACCACTCAAAATTGATAACACTTGTGTCTAATGATGTGACAACCAATATACTGTAAGTCAGTTCAGAGTTGACAGAGACGCAGGGGACAACAAGTGTGTGTGTTACAGTAGAGGTGGGGTACAAGGAAGAGGAGGGTGCAGGTAGGAGTAAGAGGATGAAGAGAAAGACAAAGAGTCCCAAGAGTTGCAATACCGTAAATACTGTAATTAATTTTGGGCAACAATCATTGACCATGTTCTGGTTCATGGAATGCCAATGACAGAAGCAGAACTTCGCGGCCAATCCAACATCAGCAGTTTCTCTGTGGCTTCAATAATCCAAAGATTCAGACTACAGAATAGGAAGTGTTTCCATTATCATACAGTACAGTAATCACAGATCGTCTACTGTTACTGCACACTTACTACCCTTTGAGTGCAACTCTGAGAGAGTGGAAGAGCTGAGTTATCAATATGTCCAAGTAAGTGTAAATGTGCACAATAGTACAATATAACAGTATTGCATACTTACAGTACTATCAGAGTGTGTGGCTTCACAGTACAAATCATATTCTACATACAGTATCGGTCTGTCTTTCTGTTCACTTATAAAACTATTGATTTATTTCTTCATAGAGAATCTTTCTATATGTCCTTATTCTTTATTTTCATCGTGATATTTTATTTCTAAAATTAGAATGAATAAACATTCCTCAAGGAGCCATACACCCAGCCCTGAAAACTGTGTCTTCCATTGTTTGGTGTCAGGGGCGGAGTGGTAATCGGGAGATTCGGGACATTTCCCGCCAGGCCGGCCGGCCTACGTTATATTTACTTTGGCCCCGAGCGGCCGCTAGTCGGCCTGTATTTGTTTATAGTCTTCACAAGATATTGACTATTAACTTTCTGACCCTAAGAAGTAACCCAAAGCTCATTTGACAAATTGAAAATGCCAACCACTATATAAACCACTCATTTGCGATATATACCTTAGTCATGGTTACCTTACATATTAATTACAGGCATTCATCTCAATTCTCTCTCATCAGTGCATTGGTATGTAGCCTTTGGGTGTCTTGATTTAATTGTTCATATATTATTAAAGTGTTATTTAAGTATTTTTGTCACAGATAAATTCAAAATAGAACAGCAAAGCCTCCTGGGAATCGCAAATACGTTTGCTAGGTCAAGTCTATTACTGAAATGTAGGGGGATAGATGAGCGTCCCCTCCTTTAATGGCATGACCCTTTAGCCTGAATCAGTGAACGTAGCGTTTTGATAGTGAACGGATGCAGGTGCTTGCGTGATTAATATGGAAGGCTAGAAGAGGAAAGAGAAAGAGGGGGCTGAAAAGGGCAGAATTAAGAAGAAGCGACTGCTGGAGGAGCATGCATCTAAATAATCAACAACAGATCCGTAGCCAAGTCCACGGCCATCACGAGTGCAGGTAAATTTGACAGAATGAAAAACACTGACACAAACTCAACTACGTTACTATTGCTAGACGGAAAATATCACAAGCTAATTAACTCATTTAGCCTACATTTCAAATTTTCAAACGAATCAATGGCTTAAAGTTTTTTTCAGTGGCTAACATAGCTTGTCCAAACAGTTGTCACATTTTCAAAACTCTAAGTCTCCCAGTTAGCACAGCATCCGTCTTTTGTGGCCATACAGTAGCCTACCATTCACACATTTCATGCCGTTTTCGCACAATATGCAGGCAGTGAACAATGCTTACATTTTCTCAACAGACAAGTTATACCTCTCAACAAAATTATGGATCGTTTTTCTATTATTTAAAGATGTTAACACACAACATCCTACAATTAAAACAATATTCCAAACCTTAACCTCTGCCTCTGCAATGGTATCAGTTCAAAAACAATATCTCAGCTGATAATAAACAAACAATTGAATAATTGGCACACAAATGATTTATGTTGGGTATGGGGCCAACCACAGCTGATTCCAGTCTGTCTTAGACTCAGTGGCATTTCTCTCTATTACATTGACATTTGAAGGAGGAGGTGATGTTTTTGGAAACAGAAACAGAAAAAGACATACTGTAATATCTGGATGAGGAAGAGTAAGAACAAGGGGCCCAGGGAGAAGAGCACACGCAGTGAGAGGTGCAGTGAGAGGTGTAGGAGGTGCAGGAACAGTGAGAGAAGCAGTGAGAGGTGCAGCAGGAGGTGCAGGAGCAGTGAGAGGAGCAGGCCCAAGGAGAGGGCAAGGTAGAGATGTAAGAATGCGTGGTGGTGGTGGCATTTTTTTGGTTTGGTAGGGGGCCGGTGTGGTCAGAATATTCCCGGTGGATTTTTGTGTCCCACTCCGCCCCTGTTTGGTGTATTGTCTTATCACTGCTCTGCAGGAGTCTAATTTTGCCAGATGTGTGAATGATTTGAGACCAATAGTAATAGCAAAGTTAAAAGTGTTTTGAGGTGATTGTCACATTCCTAACTTCAGAGAACCAAGATCTTAGCATATACATGAAATTCTGATCTATGTCCATAGACTTCAATGGAACAGAACCCCCCTGCGATTCGGGTTCCAGGAAGTGGCTTCTGATGAAATATCTTGCTCCGCCCTTAATGATCTTTGTCAATGCTTTCCCGGCCTAAATAGGTCAAAGGTAAACTATGCAACGTTTTTCAGTTAATCAATTTGTTCTGTTATATATGATTAAATGAGTCATTACCGGTCGAACTGTGTTTTTTTTGGCCGCCCTAGTGGTCTGTAGCGGTAGAACCACGCTTGCAACTTCAGGAGACCTCGGGCATGCACCTAAAAGAAATGGACAAACAGACTCCGTTGTTCTCAATGGGAGGGGGCTGAAACAAAATTCTGTTTACTGCGCAGACTCGTACTCACTTCGTGACGTTAGCCATCCTGCACATTGGTGTAACTCGTCTGATAGATCGAAAACCTCTGAAATTGTTAACGTTCGTTTTTAATATTATTATTATGTTTACTTGCCTCAAGGTAATGCTGTACCCTATCAAACAGTAGGCTACCGTAGGCTACACGCATTTTCACTGATCTTGCGAATGACTTTCCGTCATGGTTTTCGTGCAGGCTCACTCAGCTTCTTATCCAGACATTACGGGGAATCTCCCCTCGAACGTTAGCTTCCCTACAACCGACATGCTAAAATACTTCTTTACGGGAAACCAACGTAATATACGGGGAAGAAGTGAATTAATTTTGCCTTTGATACCCTATATAGAATACACAGAAGCTATAAGGGAAACAAAGGGCACATGTTACATGAAGTTATGGGATCGCAAAAAAATCTGAAATCTATGGCCGTCCAAGGGAGTTAGCAGAGCGTTGATCACCAGCTCATTTCGTGTTTCTACTTCCGGGAATATGCCTGCCCCCTTGGCATGCACCCATGCTCTACTCCAGGAAGTGTCATGTAAAGTCTCATGAAAAGGCACGACAGACTGACCGATTGAGGAGTTTTGTAAAATATACACGCTAAAGCTGTAGGGGAAGCTCTGCAGAGAAATATGCAAGCATAAAACGAGCGAAAACTTAAAGTGAAAGCGAAACCGGCGATGAAATCGCCAATCCTGCATAGTATACCTTTAAGGATCTTTGGCATTGGTGCATTTCTACCTTTAAGGCCGGAAGCGCTGTTGCGTAATTCTACCATTGAAGCCGGAAAGCGTTAAAGGGATATTCCGCCATTTTTGGAAATACGCTCATTTTCCACCTCCCCTCGAGCAAAACAATCGATATTTACCTTGTTCCCGTTCATCCAGCCATTCTGTGAGTCTGGCGATACAACTTTTAGCTTCAGCCTAGCATAGATCACTGAATCGGATTAGACCATTAGCTTCTCGCCTGCTAGCTTCATGTTTAAAAGTGACTAATATTTCTGGTAATTTTCCCATTTAAAACGTGTCTCCTCTCAAGTTAGAAAGTGCAATAAGACCAACTGAAAATGAAACCTGGCGTTTTTCTAGGCTGATTTGACATGGAACTACACTCTCATCTGGCGTAATAATCAAGGCAACTTGCAAACGTACCATAGGCGCAGTGATATCGTACGCAGCATCTGAAAATAGTCCCCATAGACATCAAGCAGTAGTAGTGCCAGTAGCTGCAAGTTGCCTTGATTATTACGCCAGATGAGAATGTAGTTCCATGTCAAATCAGCCTAGAAAAACGGCAGGGTTCATTTTCAGTTGGTCTTATTGCACTTTCTAACTTGAGAGGAGACACGTTTTAAATGGGAAAATTACCAGAAATATTAGTCACTTTTAAACATGAAGCTAGCAGGCGAGAAGCTAATGGTCTAATCCGATTCAGTGATCTATGCTAGGCTGAAGCTAAAAGTTGTATCGCCAGACTCACAGAATGGCTGGATGAACGGGAACAAGGTAAATATCGATTGTTTTGCTCGAGGGGAGGTGGAAAATGAGCGTATTTCCAAAAATGGCGGAATATCCCTTTAACCTGACTCTCGCCAGACCCTTGTAGTTCCGCCATCCTCCACCAGAGGCGTTTCGCTGAGCTTCACACAAGGGTCTGGACTCGAAGACAATCCAAACTCCTTCCAGGGAGCAAAAAATGATGAACCAATCAGGAGCGCCGAAGCGAGTGTTTGATTTAAACAACAATGGCGGCACGCAGCGAGGAGTCTTGTGCTGACATTGATTCTGCTATTTCAACCGTTTTGTTGAATCTATCGAGTATTCATTCTTTAAAAGATTAACAGAGAATGAAGACATTTATTGGTGGCAAGGATGTTTTTACTCTTCTTCCGACCGGGTTTGGCAAGAGCTTGAAGAAGCCTATAGCACGTCATTCAAGATAACAGGCAAGTGGTTTATCAAATCACATGCAAGGATGTTTTACAAGGACCCGCCTTCATAAATACATCTCCTATCGAGAAGTCCCAGATCCTTGTGTGAAGCAGACAGCGAACTACAGGATCTGGCGAGAGTCAGGTTAGGAAAGCGTATAGGCTACATCAATTTTCAGTATTTAAGGGTTTTTTTTTCCATCAATTATATGCCTCTCCATTTCACTCCCTATTAACTCCATTGTAACGGCATTTTACCTGCAATATGTTGCAGTTCTGCTATAGGGGCGATCACGAGTAAGTGCAAAAACAATGGGGGTCTATGGGGCTAGACAGCTAAATTGGTCTGTTTCATCTGGTTGTCATTGAAAAATCGAGGATTGGATTTTAGTTTAGTTGAATTGCATTGAGCTCAATGAGAATGAAACCAGCTAATTAGCTAACAGCTAATAGTTGAAATAAAACCATGCCAATCTCTTGGTATGATGAAGGGTTATGATGACGTGGGGTTATTTTAATTCCAAAGGTCAAGGGGACTTTATCAGGGTGCATAGTGTCCTGGATCCATTAAATAACTGGCCTTTAAAAATAAAAAATCTGCCTGCCCTGTGGGAATTTAACATAGGCGTTCCAAGTATGACCCCTGTATTTTAAGGAAAACATTTATTTATTTACAATACATTGTTCATTTGCTAAGAAAATTGATTGAGGTTGAATATTTCCTCATTTTTTCATTTAAGGCATTAAGATCAATTTCCAAAAGATGATTTTATATTGTAAACTTTAGCATGTGTTCCAATACTTTTGGAGGGCACTGTATATGTAATACAATTGTTAATGAGGACAATGATTTACTGTTTTTGATGTAGGCTACGATTGTAAAATCTGGGTAGTCATTTATACCTGATATGTGCAGGAAATTACCAAAAGTAAAAAAAACAGCTATTACAATAGTTATGTGTAATAATGTGATATAATGGCTTCTCTGTAAAATCAGAATACTCGCTTAGAATATAACAGAGAATTGCAGAGACAATTTCATGCCTACGATAGCATTTGTTCACGGTTGTTGACGGTTTGAATAAATGTGAGCAACCCTTAACCTGACTTTCGCCTGATCCTGTAGTTCGCTGGTGGAGCATGGCGAAACTACAAGGGTCTGGCGAGAGTCAGGCTAAGCAACCCTACCCATGAACAAAAACCTCTCCACCAACATGCCTACAGAAGCTGTTAAACAACAAGTTGACGAGAGTAGGCTAAGCCCATTAATAACATCCCATTCTTAACCCAAGCAGACATCGGGTGAAGTGAAACCTCTGGGCACGCAACTCTCCGGTAACCCCCAGCGTTCATGGTTCAGTCCAACCCCAAGCGCAAAAACACAAAGTTAGAATATGAGTCAATGTTTGACTTTCGAACTTCTGAGGAGAAATCCCAAGTGTACTCAATGCAAAAAATAAAACGCAACAGTCATCAATTTACCGAGTAGTCTGAAAAATGAATAATTGAAATTTGAAAAACATTTTTCATTATTTTCATGTGAAATCTACAAATAGAACAAAGCACTGCAAAGCGGTCCGTGGATGGACACGACCAGATCTGCATTTTCCGTTTTTCTATTGTCAATTAAAAAGTGAAATATTCTTTATTTTTTGTTTACCCATTCTGATTTCTGAAACGAAAATCGATTGGCCAGAAGATCCACGGACCCAAAGCGTTACAGGGACCGTTTACCTTGGAAAAACGATTTTGAGCCTGGCCTCACACTATCTGGTTTTGTGAGTATGCATTTTTAGAGCATTTATGAGATATGGCATATGTAAACATATGTAAACATTAAAATGTAAAATGATGATAGATGATATCTATTATTTTATATTACCTGACGCTTACTCTATCGAAAGTGAAAGTTCACTGTTTAGCGGATAGGCTTTGTTTGATGAGACGTCTTGGAAACTTGACATTTTCCATTATTCACGCTTCTCTGCATTAACCTAATTCGTGGTGAGTAGATATACAGTAGGCCTACTGTTTGTTTGTCCTGCTTCATTGAATTGACTAATTACCAAGCGGGATATAGGCTATCGCAAGCATAGGCTAATTGCACTTCGCATGCTTGTGTGCGCGCTCACCACCAACAAATATGTCGCTGTATGTTCTCAATAGGATAGAATGACGGAACACATCAGGGCTGGTAGATCTGCTTTTTATTTTAATGCTCCCTCCCAAAATACAGATTTATCAGCAGATGTGTAGGCTAGCCTACGTTGGATCTCTCTCTCTCTCTCTCTCTCTCTCTCTCTCTCTCTCTCTCTCTCTCTCTCTCTCTCTGTGTGTGTGTGTGTGTGTGTGTGTGTGTGTGTGTGTGTGTGTACTTTTGTATGACCGCGCTATTGATGATAATCAGTATATTTGGGCATATGGCAGGGTAGAGTTTGAGTTTTTATTTAGGCTATTTTTATTTTTTTTTACTTAGAGAAACGTAGCCTACTTGTGCAAATGGCTGTGGTTTTCCTGTAGACCTGAAAGATAGCCTACGTGACAAATGACATGGCCTACGTGACGAGTTAACCTTAACCAATTGTACCAGTAAATGTGGAGAGTGCTTTAAGATAATGTGCTTGAAATAGAAAATAGAATTTCGACTATATTGTATAATCGTGATGTGTTACGTTTTTCGGTCATTTGGTAGACTATATGGTATGTGAGAGCATCTCCAACATCCTTAGGCCTATATATATATATTTTTTACGCAGAGAAAAGCAACGTGCTTTGTGGCTTTCCTGTGAACCTGAAAGATGTAGCCTAAGACAAATGAGGTGTAGCCAACGGACAAAATAACTTTGAGGGAAGATAATTTTTCAAAACCTTGTAGCTGATGATTTACCCAGCAACATGTGATACTATTGAAATGATTAGCTACAGTATGTCTCAGCCCCACGCTTATGCCTCCAGACCTTGGTCCAACGCATCCACAATGAGTGTACTTTGCATTGCAGTGTACATATGAACATCAGTGACACCCTGTACCATTTGTTATCATATCCGTTATCCTTTATGGACCACTGAATAGTTTGACCTTAAAGAGGTAGTTCGGAATTTTGGACATAGAACCTCATTTTCATGGTAGCCAGTGTGATATTCATCAGTGGAGATCATTTTCAGCACATTTCATCCAGTCTTTCTAGTTGCAGAGTTCGCTTGTACTACACTGTAAAAAAAAAAAGTTTTTTAGCTGACATTTACCGTAAAAAAATATGGTTATATACTCTATTTTTAATAATAAGAGAATATACCTGTAAAATACGGTCAAATCAGCTTTTTCAAGAAGACTGCCGTAAAAGTACGGACAAAGCCTTTAATGTTTAAATGAGAAGAATCCACCGTTTTTTAACACAATTGTAGCATTATAAAATGGTTTGGATTTTTTATTTAGTAATAATCAGTGTAAAAATACTGTGAAATTTGTTTTAGTTTTTTAACCATGACTGCTAACTTGCTAATGTTATGGTATAGGCTCAAACAGCATTTCAAACGTGTTTTGGGATTACAAATACTGCATTTCAAACTAATGTAGGCTACAGCATCTATTTCTCACTAGTGGTCACAAAATCCAAGCATAAAAAGTCTAACAAATCACGTTTATCTTATTGGCACCATTTTTATTTATTTATTTTGAGCGATGACTTTACTCATTAGCATAACTGCAATTTGATTGGCTGGCCCTCACGTTTCATTCAAAAATGTTGTTGGGGGAGGGGAAGGGAGTTCGCTTGAACGACCGTTACTTTTTTCTTCATGGCACTCGCTCACCAAGTGAAGTTATGCAGCAACTTTCAACAGAGGAGCTTTTGAAGTCTGAGAAACACGTGTGCAGGATGGAATAATCTTTGTGAAAGAGGAGGCACAGCTATCCAGAGGTAAGGTTGAGTAAAAATGTAAGGAAATTAGGGTGGTAATAAAACTGTCAACTGCAAATGATTGCTAGCTAACATTATATCGATAAGTTCCGTATCATTGGTCCGACATCCCATTAGTCCGACATCTCATTAGTCCGAAAATGAACCACTGACCAGAGATCCCGTTAGTCCGACATCCCATTGGTCCGAAAAAAAGAGGCCCATTGGTCCGACATCTCATTAGTCCGACCATACAATGAATAAACAAATCCATACTTTGGTCTATTTCCTAAAAACTCCGTCTGCCACTGTTTACAGTTAGACTGATGTGACGCTATTGTAGTTTGATTTCAATAGCATAGTGTAGGCCTAGTGGGTGGGTGCGTGACACGCAGGTGACCCAGGCTCGCATCCCGCGATGAACTTCATCTATAGATAGTGTTTTATATTTTTGCAAACGAACATCGAAGCTAACGTGTTTCAGTCGTATAAACTTTCACACGACAAAACTACAAATTAGCCTAGGCTAGCCTACATTCCAACATAGGTAAACGTAAGGACAAGGAACTCTTACCTTTATGGTCTAGGCTACAAGTTATCCACAGTTATTTCCATCGTGCATTCTACTCGATATGAGCTAGAAATAGAGCCTTGCCATATTCTTCTATCACACAGGTCTGACTAAATTCAAAGTTTCACTCCAGAAACATGTTAAATTTCGTGGTCCTGGCTTCCCAAAATGTCGCACAACACACTGCCACATTGGTTTGTGCCATTTCTTAAATATTACATTGTTAATTGCATATAATATTTATGTAGTTCTCATGTAATATAATTGTATGTATATGTACTTATTTACATGTATTTTGTTTTATATGCACGCGCACCCACGCACCTTACCCGCGGGGGCGGTCTGAAGAGGGTAGCAAGTGCGTCTGTGAGATTTTGAATCTGTGGCGCCAGTAGGCCTAGCCTAGTAGGCTACTCACTCAGTGCTGCGGCAACGAGTGTTTGTAAATGTTTTCCTGCGAGTTTGAAACTAACAACAATAAAAGACTACTGAGGAAACTTATTTTCACATTAGTTAAACTCTGTGCGCAGTTTGGACCGGTGCGTTACCAAACAGAGGACGCACGAAGAGAAAAAGTCTTCGTGGACTGCTGGTGCATTCACCAGATTTGGTGAGATCGATTGCTTTACTGTGTATTCATATTGCTTGGTCTAGCAGAGAGGCAGCAATTGCATTTTCCCTTTTTTCTGAGCATTATATGTTTTGTTTGCTACATCGCGGGACGTTTTGTCGACAGCGGCCCTTTCGTTTTCCTGGGTTGGATTATTGACTCTTGTGCGCGGTCCTGGCAAAATACAGGACATCTTTCGTTTAGTTTGGACTTTTAGGTTTATTTTCGGGGCTGAATGAAAGGGGGAATTGCAACGCTTGGGATTGTTTGGGACATTTAATTGTGTGTGAATATAAAGCGCCGCTGTGCCTGTGCACGACCTGGGTTATTGTTCGGTGTGTGTCTTCCTTTACTGGTAAACCGAAGAAAGCAACATTGTTTCATTGTTATAATCACGAGACGCACTCAGATGCTACGTTGAACTTCATTCTCAGAATTATCTGTTTATTGCCCAGGGGCGTTTCTAGACTTTAAGGACAACCTGGGCTTAGCCCCTAAGTGTCAATGAATTTTTTTTAAGGGGACATTAAGGGGTGCGCGAAATGAAGAAGGCAATAGAGGATCTACAGTAGCCTATTAAAATATAATGTTATAATCCTACATTGTATTTTTTTTACAAGGAACACAAGATAGCCTACTTATAGGCAGAGCACTATTGAGAGAAAAATTAGGCTTATCTGACTATAGCTGTTACAACCACCCATAACACATAGTCCTACCAACGATTCATATCAAGCATCTGCCATGGCTATATGACAAACAGGGGTCTGACTACAACTTCTGATATGAAAAATAAATTATTTTGAAGTGGGGGAAATGGGGATGTATGAAATTTGATGTGATTTCAAAAAAGGATTTCTCGTGATTACCGCTAATTATACAGATACATTCTATACGCCATTGGAATCAGTAGGATCTCCTGTTTATTTTGATATGCAGTTTGCCATAGGGCAGTAACGAAATCATGAGATATTTCACAGAGAAGAATGGGTATGACGCAGAACTGCATGTGATTCATTTTTGTATGTACAGTAACTGTAATTTTCAACGCTAAGTATCTCGCGAACCGTTCATCATAGAAACTAGTGGCTAGTGCCACTGTAAAGGCCAGGTTACGTAGTTTCATATGATATGCCTGTTATTTCTATGCGAAAATATCTCGCAGCAATATGACCGAAAAGAATGGGTGCGGCCGCGGCCGCATGGTGCGTCTCTCGGAGAAGGCAGAGAGAGTTGGCCGGCGGCCCGATGGTAATAATCTTCTCGCGGCATAGATTGAGAAACAAACACTGGGCTAGCCCATGTAGAAACGTGTAGCTAGTGTTGTATTGTGATGCCTCATTACATATATATACTCTAATTATTGACTCTAATTTCACGGCCAATTGTAGTAAATTCACACAATTTCATTGTAATTGTACTGCAATTTGGCCGTAAAATTACGGTCAATATACACGGGGAAAGCCATAGTTTTACGGCAATTTCTTGTATGGTATTTTACCATAATTTTACGGTAACTGGTTGGCAACTTTTGCTGCCGTGCCTTTTACCGTTTTTTTACTGATTTTTTTTTTACAGTGTAGGCTAGTGCAAGTCAACGGTATGTGCTAGCCTGCCTCTAGATAGATAGATAGATAGATAGAAAACTTTAATGTTCTTAAAGGGATAATCCGGAGTGAAATGCACTTTAGATCAATTTTTCGGACTATTGGGAGTAAATACGTTGAGTTGACACCAAAATCATGTCATTCGGATGTATTTTGAGAAAGTTCGAGCTCACCGTTTTTAGCCAAAACTCGTTAGCCTGGAGGTGACTCGGGCATGTCATTTCGCCGCTACAAAACGCTATTTTTATACCTCTTCTACTGTTCCAAACAACACTACACTTACGTGGTAGTGAGTAGAGGATCCCTAAAGCCAAACCGAAGTATCCCCACGCCTTTATGTGGTCGGATAGAGAGTCCAGAATGAATTTAATCGAGTCGGTACCTTTCCGGAAATGTTAATAAAGTGTTGTCATTCTGGACTCTCTATCCGACCACATAAAGACGTGGGGATACTTCGGTTTGGCTTTAGGGACCCTCTACTCACTACCACGTGAGTGTAGTGTTGTTTGGAACAGTAGAAGAGGTATAAAAATAGCGTTTTGTAGCGGCGAAATGACATGCCCGAGTCACCTCCAGGCTAACGAGTTTTGGCTAAAAACGGTGAGCACGAACTTTCTCAAAATACATCCGAATGACATGATTTTGGTGTCAACTCAATGTATGTACTCCCAATAGTCCGAAAAATTGATCTAAAGTGCATTTCACTCCGGATTATCCCTTTAAAAAAGGCTATTTGTTTTGCAGCACAGCATAAGTTGACATAGATTACAGACATCAATACAAGACACACAAGAGACACATACAGCACAAATACACACCACTGGTCATCTGCATCAGGTTAATACAGCCAATAAATAGCCTAAATAAAATAATAAATAAATAAGACCCAGATATATGTAACAGCATGGAGATGCTAAGTATGTGTCATATCTTGTTTAGTTGAGTAATTGCTGTGGGAATGAATGAGTTTTTTGCTCTATTTGTTCTAATATTATGGTATCTGTATCTACGACCAGAGGGTAGTGTCTGGAACTTAACTGAGAGTGTCTGCTTTCTGGGTCAGCCTAGTCAGGTACAGATGGTAAAGATCAGTCTGCTGACATCCAATTATTTTCCCACAAGATTTGACAATTTTCCCCAGTTTACTTTTATGTGTTACTTTAGAATGCCCATACCAACAAACAATACCATAGCAGAGAATGCTTTCAATAAAAGACCTGTAAAATAAGGTCAAGATTGTATTGTCCACATTGAAAAAAATAAGTTTTCTCAAGAAATACAGGCGTTGTTGGCCTTTTTTAAAAATGGCATCTGCACACTTATCCCATGCAAGTTTGTTGTCTATAATTAGACCAAGATATTTATACTCTGTCACCACTTCAATCTCCTCTCCACTAATAAGTGAGGGAGAGACTGGCAACCTGTTTTGTCTGAAATCAAAGACCAACTCTTTTGTCTTGGATAAGTTGAGGTGCAAGTTTGAGACTTCACACCAGTTGACAAATTCATCTAACACTGGACCATGTGTAGCAGGTGTAATTATGCTTCTCTGAATTTCCCCACTCGGTCCTACATGTTCTGTGTCACTCTGCAGTTTCCCACGGTAGAGTAGGTAGCAGGGGGTGTGGCATGGGTGTGGCAGGAACTGATTCCCGCGCTTGGGACCCCTTTAACATGTAATGTAGCCCCCCTCCTCTGCCTCTTTTGCTACTGTCCTGAGGCAGAGGTACGTGGAGTTTTGCATACAATGCATTATGTATTTTGTTTATGCTATGTTACTTTGCATTGCATTATGCACTTAACACATGAGACTGTTTTCTGGTGTTGCGTACCTTATACCAGAGTAAAGGTGTTTTAATCCCTGGATTTTATATTATAACTCGTTACACAATGCACATGTTACGTGCGTGAGTAATGCTGCAGTGTCTTAGCGTGGCTGCAGGTGTAGTGGCATAGCTAGTTAGCTTACAGTCACCGAGTGTGTATTGACTGTAAATGTGGTTTACCTGTTTGGTTGGCAGGAGCTGTGACGCGACTGGCTCGCTCCTTTCTGACTGTCTTTCTTTGTTTTGTCTTGCTTTACACTTCAGGTATGCCATATTTATATTGTTATTGCGTCAGTGTGTGTTGTTTAAAATATGGCGCGGCCTCTTTTGCTACTGTCCTGAGGCAGAGGAGCTGTGACGCGACTGGCTCGCTCCTTTCTGACTGTCTTTCTTTGTTTTGTCTTGCTTTACACTTCAGCCCAGAGCAATAAAGCGACAAACGTTATATCCAGTTGTGGCGTCCATCATTCAATACACAACGCAGAGTGATCGAGGGAGGGGAGAGACGACCTCTGTTACACATGCTCAACATCACCTTGATTTAATAGGCTAACTAGGGCTGTGTCGTCAGCATATTTAACTATATGGCGACCAGAGTAATTGCTGCGACAGCAGTCTGTATACAGAATAAAAAGCGAAGGTGATAGGACACTACCTTGTGGAGTGCCAATAGATGTAAAACGCTCATCTGACAAGATGTTTCCTACCTTTACCTGTTGTGCTCTACCTTGTAAAAAGTCCAGGATCCATTTGATTAATTTAAAATCTAAACTAAAATGTTTGTCTAGTCTATACGCCAGAATGTGTGGATGTATTGTGTTAAATGCTGATGAAAAATCAGCAAATAACACACGAGCATGTGTCTTAGTACCTTCCAGATGCATATATAAAAAATCCAAAAGTGTGACAATTGCATCATCAGTCCCTCTGTCAGGCCTGTAAGCAAATTGTAGTGGATCAAGGGCCTGCTTACATTAATTGATAATATGGGATTTAACAATCCTTTCAAATGATTTGACTACCAGAGAGGTGAGGGAAATGGGTCTGTAATCCTTGGAAGTGGATGGATGGGGGACTTTGGGGAGGGGAGCCACATAAGATTTTTTCCAAAGCCGAGGGACCACCTGTGTATCCAGTGAGCGTTGGAAAAGAGAGCTGAAAATCCCACTCAATTGTGCTGAGCAGTATCTCAGCACTTTGCCCCCGATGTTATCAGGCCCTGGGCTCTTTCGTGTGTTGATTTTCCCAAACACCCGCTGCACTGTGTCCTCTTCAATAATGAGCGTGTCCACTGTCCCTGTGTCCTCTGACTCATCCTGTTGCCAAGTAGGATGGCTATCACGCCCATATCCTCATAGCGGGTAAAAAATGCATTCAAGTTGTTGGCCAACAACTGGCGTGCTCCATCATCTGTGTGTTGATCTGTGTTTTTGTTTGTTTTATAAGGGGCATTTGCCATCAATTTCATGCCAGACCATGCAGCCCTAGAGTCTCCTGTCATTAAGGTCTGTACCTTGTCTCTGTACTGGCATTTAGCTTTGTAAATCTCCCTATTAACCCGTCTCTGTATTTCCTTCATGTCCTGTCGACTGCCCGAAGCAAAAGTCCTCTTTTTCTCATTTAAAACTTCCTTTAACTCTTTAGTCACCCACGGTTTGTTGTTTGGGTACACCCTGCTGCCCTGTGTGACCATGGAGGAGAACAAGGACGTGGATGATGCATTGGATGACCGATTAAACAAGATCAACATATCAACACAGAGCAATGCAGGGTGAGTGTAGAAAGCATGAATTCAACTCACTAACAGGTGTTTGTGATACATACATTACATACCAACAGTCTTAGGGCCCTATCATGATAGTCTAAAGCGGGGCGCAAAGCGTATAATCATTAGGATGCAAAGCTTATTCCTATCACCAAGGATGTTATGCCCAAAACACACCCATCACTGATTAAGAACGCATTTTGGATTGCCAAAATATAGCCCTTAGTCACACACACACACACACACACACACACACACACATACACACACACATACACACATACAGTACACACACACACATACACACACACACACACACGCACATACCAAGTTTTTGTGTGTGTCTGATACATACATTACATACCAACAGTCAGGGTCAAGTCAAGTTCATTTACTGTACATAGCACATTTCATTGCTAATTTCAACTTTTCATCAATTAATTATCAACGTTACACACACATGCACACACTCCCACACACACACACACACACAGCTCTTTAAAAGGCACACACACACACACACACACACACACACACACACACACACACACACACACACACATTCCATATCAACAGCCTTAGTCCTGAAAGAAGATTGGCTTGGTTAAGTTTATAACATGACGTGTGGACATATTTAGTCAGTAATGGTCATTTGGTTACTTGTGTCTCTTCGTGTTTGCAGACCACAGACACACAGACCTCCATCTCCAGTGCCCAGCTGTGATTCCTGTAGTGATGAGTCCATGCCTGAGCCTCCTGAATTCAGCAGTGGACCAGTCCCATCAGGACTAGAGTGAGTTTAGACATAGCAGATCATGCAGACACACACACACACACACACACACACACACACACACACACACACACACACACACACTGAAAGAAGATCGGCTTGGTTAAGTTTATAACATGACTTGTGGACATATTTAGTCACAAGTCTGGTTACTTGTTGTCTCTTTGTGTTTGCAGACCACAGACACACAGATCTCCATCTCCAGTGCCCAGCTGTGTGTCCATGAAGAGTGAGAAGTCCATGCCTGACCCTCCTGTATTCAGCAGTGGACCAGTCCCATCAGGACTAGAGTGAGTTTAGACATATTGACCCCTTGCTGAAACGTCACAAAGTGACGTGACAGCGCCGGACGGCACCATGCTGGACGGCAAAAAGATAGGAGATGTACGGCAAATTACATTATGAAGAAGCGATCACCTTCACTTTAACATATTTTGTAGTTCAATGTATTGCTTTGGTCAGCGTCTGGTAGTCATATAAACATGCCAGTGGTGTTGTGAGGTGAAATGGGTTGTGATTGCAAATTTACATAGTTGTTAAACTAGTGATAACAGCACTAACATAGGGCAGCTACAGTAGATCATACTGTTATCATTTCTGTATATTAACACATATTAAGTATTAGATGGGCTAAAATATTTCAAACCGATTTGGCCACTTTATTTGTAATGCTCTTAACAGATAACATAACATATCAGTACCGTATATGAAATAATGTTAGCTGCCATTGAACACTATTATTAGCTATCCTAGCTAATGTTTATCCTAGCACTGAACTCGTTGAATGCGCCGTCCCGTTCAGAGTTAATGGTTGCTATAACAACCCTTGCTGAGCTTAGTAGACTGACAAGATGACAGTGCAATCGTGGTTGAAATACTCCCGAAACACTCAAGAAAACAAAGCAAAATATATCTGTATCAAGTAATCTGATGTTGATTCATTACAAACAATATGCAAACAGTGGTGGAAGGGCATTATGAAGGTTAAATCTCACTTTAATCTCTAAGCTGTGCTATACGTCCCATCAGAACCCATTGATTCAACTCGTCTTCTTGCCGTCCAGCTAGGCTATTTTGCTGTGGCACGAACTTTTATGACATCATTGGCAAGGGGTGAATAGGAGATCATGCAGACACATACACACACACACACACACACACACACTCAGTTACATGCTCTCACACGCACACACACACACACACACACACACACACACACACACACACTCGCACACACACACACACACACACACACACACACACACACACACACACACACAAACACACACACACACACACACACACACACACACACACACACACACACACACACACACACAAGCCCCTTTCACATTGACGGAATTTAACGCTAAATCAGCCGAATTTAGCGTTAAGGCTGTTCCTTTCACATTGGCGACATGGGGTGGGGAGTCAACCCGCTTCGGCAATCGAACCCGTCTCGGGGGGTAGTATTATTGCCGAGGCGTGTTGAATATTAAGGGAACAGAGGTCAACCCCGCTATTAGGGGTGTGACTGATGACGTATTTAGCCAGGCAGGAGGTTAAAATAAACACACAAGAGACAAGACAACTTTGCTGTGTCCATATATGGCTGTGTCCAACAATCGCGTTTTTTATGCGGAGAGTTCCCTGAACCTCCTTTTCTCAGCACTTCGGTCAAGTGTTTATTGTTGCTGGGTTACCAAAACCGTCTGCTGCCAGCACGTCTTTTTAGAATGTTTGCCTAATGCTAGCTAACTAGCCAACAAGCTAACTGTCAGAGCAGCAGTTGTTCAGGACTCAACACAATAAAATATGACTTCAACAGACAAAAGGACCTCATTCGGCATTCAAATAACATAACAAGTGGCCCGCCATCATTTGGAAACTAAACCACGTAGCACTAGCATGACAGTTGTGTTTATCAGTTTATCTCCGAGGTCCAAGGCATGCTTGACGTCATTGTTCACTCCCAAATTGCGTGTGACGTGCTGCTAGGCAACGCCTCCCATAACTCGCCTCTGAAACCGGCTTCAGACAACCCCGGGACCAAAACACGTCTACTTTTCACATTGCGAAGTCCCCTGAACCCGCTATTTCTTAAACGCTAATGTATCGTTTCTGAATGTGAAAGGGGCTACACACACACACACACACACACACACACAATCTTAGATACCAGCATTGTAAACCCAGTTGCGTATGCCTCTGGCCTCAGTTCCTGGGTGCAAAAAAACAGCGCCTTCTCCATATGTACAAAAACACACACATGCACACCTAGACAGACAGACGAACACACACACACACACACACACACACACACACACACACACACACACACACACTGAAAGAAGATCGGCTTGGTTAAGTTTATAACATGACTTGTGGACATATTTAGTCACAAGTCTGGTTACTTGTTGTCTCTTTGTGTTTGCAGACCACAGACACACAGACCTCCATCTCCAGTGCCCAGCTGTGTGTCCATGAAGAGTGAGAAGTCCATGCCTGACCCTCCTGTATTCAGCAGTGGAGCAGTCCCATCAGGACTAGAGTGAGTTTAGACATAGGAGATCATGCACACATTTTAACTACTTTATTTATGTCCGCAATTCATAATAAATGTACAAAAGGACATAAATGTTACAGATGCAGAACATTGCTAAGGCATGATCCACCAATGTCAGCATGATGACAATTCAAACAGCAGATTTTATGGATACACACAACACCTTCTTCTCCATATATGTCGACTCCCAATAATGGAGGATATTGAGCAGTATTTGGCAATTTGCTTTGCCCTTGCTTTTGTAAAGCCAACTATCCTGAGACCCCTAATGACAAGCCTATGCACGTAGCCCAGGCTGCCAAAGATGAGCACCAGATATTGACACTTGTAGCCAAGGCTAGTTATTGTCTGTACAAGAGGGTGATATTTTACTAGCTTTGTTAAGTAAGCCTCCTCTAGACAAGAATCAAAACAGCAGCCTACTTCCAGGATGAACACATCCCTATTGTACTCATCAATGATTGCAATATCAGGCCTGGTGGCACTTAACTCAGAGAACACAGACATTTCTCTGGAACACCTGGAAAACATTTGTTGTTTAACAACACAATTTACATGTATTGACACATGTGGCGAGAATAACGATGGTAACTTCTCAGATATAATGTCCACAATCCTGTCATGCCTGGATATGTAAAGACCTTTGTAAAAAAGACAGCCATTTAATATGTGTGACATGGATTCTATGACTTGCTCTTGTCCATGATGCATACACAATGGTGAGTGGGAATGAGGATACCAGATTGACAGGTTTAACCTTGTTGGGTATACCTGAAGCCTGGCTTTGACTGTGAAAATGAGTATGTCTTCATCAATAGATGAATTGTGAAAAACTGAGTGTGAGATCAGCAAAGGGGATCCATGCATGCTTTCCATGCATGCTTTCCTTGGAGTTTTAATCCTCTCCAATGTCTCTGACGCTGCTGGTGTTTGATTGACAGCAGAGACGCACGGCTGTTTCCAGGTGGAACTGAATAGCGCAGACCGTCTTGCAGTACTGTTGCAGTCACAGTGATGTTTTCGTCCTTAATCATCACTTCATACGGTGTAACATGTGTGGTATCGACTCCAGACCACTGCAAGTCAACACCAGTCCAATTGCAGAGATCGTTGAGATCAGGCCAGTCCGATCTGACCCCAAAGCCGGCGGCATGAGTGTCAAGTTTGCCATTCGCTTTCTTACGGAATCCTAGAAAGCTGGGTTCCGGTTCTCGGGCGAGGGGGACTTTGCGCTTCCCAAGGTCGAGAAAAAGGGAGGCACGGGCCATCTCTCTTACGGTGCTATCGTCACTGTTTAGCATGCTTAGTAAGTGCGACAGTCTAGTGGCGATGTAAGTCCACTCGAAGTCTGGAACTCCTAGGCCCCCCTCACGTCTGCTGTGATGAATGACATCGCGGGTTGTGTGACTGTTCAGACCGAGCCATCCTCTCACTGTCTTAACAGTTGTGTTGTTTAAGTCCTGCAGAACTTTTCTTGAAACACACACACACACACACACACATTGCATATCAACAGTCTTAGTCTAGAAAGAAGATCGGCTTGGTTAAGTCTATAAAATGATGTGTGGACATACAGTTTTCAGTCATTAATGGTAGTTTGGTTTGTTGTCTCTTTGTGTTTGCAGACCACAGACACACCGATCTCCATCTCCAGTGCCCAGCTGTGTGTTCATGAAGAGTGAAGAGTCCATTCGTGAGTCTCCTGAATTAAGCAGTGGACCAGTCCCATCAGGACTAGAGTGAGTGACATATACTGTAGGACAGGGGTCGGCAATTAAGTTTGGCCTCGGGCCAGATATTTTCCGAGCCATTACATAGCGGGCCACAAGTTCACAACCAAAACAATGGCTAATTTAATTAATTAATATCGGAGGAGGTAAAAATGATAGGCGCTCTTGAAATGACAGAGCAGAGACATTCAAGAAGGCTGATGTAGGTTAAATTTGTCGACTGGTCATCGGGGGCGCTATTATATGCCTGTGTCTTTAAAAAATAATTTAAAAAAAACACCAGAAAAAAACATTTCCACGCGTTGCTGTTAGCTGTCAAAAAATGGCACTATGAAAAAATCTGAAGAGAAAAGTTAACAGCGAAAACAGGATCTTTAATGATGAATGGACAGAGAACTATGCCTTCATCCTCCCTAATTGTATTAACCCTTATAAGCTCTTCGGGTCTGTGGGACCCGTTTTCAGTTTTCATCTTAAGAAAAGTGATACAAATAATTTTTTTTTCAAACTGAGATTCATTGGCCTTGGCTCATTTTGTGTGAGGAACATAATTCAGAAAAAAAAATGTTTTAACCCCCCCTGCACATTTCTATTACATACAGGGTCTTCGCGGGTCTACTGGACCCGGGGCTATAATGTGTGGAAATCATAGGTCCTGTGTTATCTCATTTCCCCTTTTAGGTTTCTGGGCCTGTGTACAGTATGTGTGTGTGTGTGTGTGAGAGAGAGAGAGAGAGAGTGAGTGAGTGAGGGAGAGAGAGAAAGAAAGAGAGAGAGGGAGAGAGAGAGTAAAGCAGGTAAATGGGCCCTTAGTGTGAGCCACCAGTGCAGTTCCCGCACAAGGTTGCAACATTGTTACAAAATTGGAGCACCCAACCCCTAACCCAACAATATCTGCACCCATATTCCCACACATTTTACCATCTGTCCTGCGGGAATGAATACCACACAAGATGGCAAAGCGATTCTCAGTTCAGACTGCCTTAGAATTGATACTGGAAGAGACAGGGGGACTTGAAGATGATGCAGAGGAAGAGGTTTCAGAATCTGAGGATCATGGCAGATGTAGTGAGAAAGTTCAATTTCTTTTTTTTTGTGACCAATTTTTTTTTTATTGTTTACAAAATACAGGTAGAAATACAATGACCGTACATGCTTTAAGATATCACAAAATCTTTTACATCACTAAAACAGAGCGAAATATCCCCACCCTCCCCAACCCATGGCGACTCCCCAAAAAATAAAAGATAGAAAAATACAAATATAGTACAGACATTATAAAAATAATATTCAAGCACATTAACGCTGCACCCTTTCTTTAACTAAATTGTAAACTTCATCCCATGCACGCAAAGTTTTCTGACTAGCTCCATGTAGCCGGGCCACAGATCTCTCCATCATAACTATATCTAGAAAAGAGTTGGCCCATTGCTGCCATGACAATGTGTGAGGCGGTTTCCATCGCAAAGCTAACATTTTCTTTGCTGCAGTGAGACCAGCCCATAATATGCGCTTTTGCTGTAGAGAGAGTTCTAAAGTAGAGTCATCATTAAGTAAAAGTAAGGTCGGTGACAGTGGAACATCTACTCAAGTGGACAGTGGAACATCATATCCAACAGTGGTGGGCCAAGTATGTCCCAAAAAGCAAGATATAACTCTGGCGGAATACCATCCCACCCTGGGGACTTGCCCTTTTTCATACTGGCAAGAGCTTCTCTCAACTCCTTTAAAGAGATGGGAGAACTTAGGCTTTCTGATTCTTGGCTGGAGAGGGAAGGCAAATCCAGATCATGAAAGAAATTTTCACAGGTGTTTGGGTCTAGTATTACTTCAGATTGATAAAGCGTAGAGTAGAATGTTTTAAATTCAGAATTAATTTCACCAGGTTCAGTTAAAGTACAATTGGACGATTTAATGGCTACAATGCTAGAGTATTTTTCATTATGTTTCAGTCTGAGAGCCAATAAATGACTTGGTCTAGATCCGTTGAAATAATATGTCCTTCTGGTTCTGTGCATCAAGAACTCTGCCCTCAGCCTCAGTAGGGAATTTAACTCAGTCCTTGATGTCAATATTTTCCTTAGTAAGACATCAGACTGTGCACTCTGATGCTTGGCCTCAAGTTGTGTGAGGGTATCCTCCAATTCACATATTTTAAGGAGCCTGCTTTTTTTAAGATGAGATGAGAAAGAGATAGATGAATCTCTTATTGAGCCCTTAATGGCATCCCATACAATTCTGGGATCCCCCACTGACCCTGCATTAATTTCAATAAAAGTTGTTAGTTTATTACTAAGAAAGATACAGAACTCTTCATTGTTGAGGAGAGAAATGTTAAAGCGCCAGCGCGATGCTCTAGGAGGTGTGCCCAGGAGTGTAAGATGAGCAGAGACTATGCTGTGATCTGATAATGAACAGGGTTTAATTACAACATTCCGTATTTCAGAAAAGGAACCAGGTGAAGCTAATAAATAATCTATTCTGGAGAAAGACTGATGTCTAGCTGAATAAAAAGTGTATTGTTTGAAAGTGGGATTAATTGTACGGTATAAATCTGATAAACTAAGAGATGCTAAAAAGTCCTGCATGTCCCTGGAGGCTCGTAGTTGTGTGGAGGTAGAGTGTTGAGCAGATTTATCCAATGCTAAGTTTACACAGGTGTTCATATCTGCACCTATAATTAAAGAGAAATCTTGAAGGTGTGATAAGACTGTAGTAAGATTGGAGAAAAAATCAGGTTCATATTGAGATGGAGCGTAGATGGAAATAAAGGCAAATTTACGGCCTGAAATAATAGTCGTTATGTATGCAACCCTGCCATCCTCACTGCCAAATGTATCAAGTATACTTAAACACAGATTGCGTTTCATTACAATTAGTGAACCCCTAGTTTTGGAATTCAGGGATGCAGACGCAGCTACATAGTAGTGTCTGTTTGCAAAGCGAACAAAGTGTCTGCAGTTCTTAAATGAGACTCTTGTATGAAAGCAATATCCACCTGTTGTCTACGTAAGAAGTCCAAGCAAGCAGTTCTCTTGATCTGACCATTAAGCCCATTAACATTCCAGCTAATAACATGTAGATTAGCCATGTTAAGTTATGTCAGGAAAAAAATAAATAAATAAAATATACATTGCAACTGGGATTGAAAGTAGTGAAAGAAAAATAAATATATAAAATGTGTCGAGCAGCGCAGCAATCTAAGTGCAAACAAATTAGTAAGTAGAAACCAAAAAAGAGAGATCTGTACCAATTCTGATAACCCTGTCGCCATAACCCCAATAACCCTCTCCAAAGAACGGGAGAGAGCCTGAAAACTCCCAAGCCCCTGTTAACAACATAACAATAACACACATTAGAAACCACTCCTAAAGAGTCTGGAGTACCCCTAAACGTTGGACCCGTGATCCTTGAGTAGAGCAACATCCCCAAGTAGGCCAGCATGCAGCCCCCCCACCCCCCACCATAAACACTGTGAATACCGCAGTAGTAAATGAATAGTTCGGTCAGTGAAAGATCATAAAAATGAATAAATGGTAGCAAGGAAAACAAAGATAAACAATAGAAATAAAAAGAAAGAGAAAATAAAATTGTAAGAAAAGATTTGCCATGTCAACTCCAATCACCAAGTCAAACTCACAGAAGACAGAAGATCGCCATCAGATAAATAGTCTGTTTGGGCTCATTATGCAATCTAAACCCAAAGTAGGACACATGGCGGAGTTTATATCAAGACAAAATAGAAAGTAAAATACCTTATGCTATTTCGTTAATGGAGATAGAGAAGTAAATAAAAGTAACCTATGATTCATTAAGAGACTCTGTGAAATCCTTAGCTTCTTGTGGAGTGTTGAAAAAATGACTTTCCCCTCCACGCGTTACCTTCAGCCTAGCAGGGTACAGGAGAAAGGTGCGGAAGCCCAGTTGCTGTAAAGCATTCATTGAGGTAGAGAAGGTCATCCTGCGTCTGAAGGTTTGTGCACTGTAATCTGGAGTGAAGCGAATAGCCACCCCATCTTCCACCACGTTCGCTTTTCGGGCGGCGCCTAGGATCCTATCTCTGTCGGTGAAACGTAGCAGCTTCAGCAGGAGAGTACGGGGAATGGGTTTGCCGTTAGCGTCCTCCTTAGCAGCGCCTACCCGGTGTGCACGCATAATTTCAACAGAATCCAGCGCCGGAAACCATTTTGGGATAGCACTAGACAGATATGCAAGCGGATTTGACGTTTCTGTGTTTTCAGGGATCCCATGCACCCGTATATTGTCCCTACGTGATCTGTCTTCCATGTCAGTTACCTTATCTTCCAGACTGGCACACCTATCCCTTAGTTTGCTCAACGATGCAGAGAGACGGCCATCCACTTCAGTCAGGCGATTCTTACTTGCCTCCATGTACTCCATAGTCTTTGAGGTGTCAGCACGCATGGCCACCATTTCACTCCTAAATTCTGCCATTTGTTCAGCCACCATGGCTTGCGTTTTAGCGGAGAGTTGAGCCACCACATCCTCTACGAACTTAGGGATAGCCTCCTTCATAGCTTCTGCAACTGCTAGCTTAACTAGCTCAGCGAGTTCTTCACTGTCAACTGAACGCGACGTTGTCTGCTTAGCAGCTGTCTTTTTGGATGAATTTGCCATAGCAAGGTGTTGAATACGTTTAGAAAGATAAAACAATCGACCAAAGTTTGATATATGCGGTTAAAATATGAAAAATTTAGGGGGAAACTGCGGAGCTGTAATGAGAAACTACTGCATCCCTCGCGGTGATCACGTGACTCCAGAAAGTTCAATTTCTAATAAATAATTCACTATAGTTCTGGAAAAACATCCTTCATTTGTACATTAGTTGATCATTGTCCAGTTATGGCTGTTTTAGGATGCATTTCCTAAGTTTGTTGCATTTGTGCAACAAAAACGAGTAGCACTTCTGTGCATAACCATGTGATTTAACAAAGGTAAAGGCAACAAATGTAACAAATGTTGTTTATATGACTTGCAAATAGGTTGAAGTAAACATCTGCTGAGAATTTTAACAAAAAAAGGTTTCAATATGTTGGATTAAAGACCCCAAAATGCCATGGGTCTACCAGACCCGGCAGGACCCCCTGTGTAACCAAAAAACGAAGATCCTATAAGGGTTAATGCAAAGCCCACATGCCTGATCTGTATGGAGCTAGATAGATCTGTAACAACTACTAACGAGGGTGTCTCTCTGCATGCAAAGAGTACAAGACGGCGCCACGAAACTAAGCATGCTAATTTAAAGGTTGCGTTCCTAAATAACACGCACTCTATGTTTGAAACTCGTGTTTTACTTTTCACAGTTCTATGTGCGTAAATTGCCTGTTTGATGTCAGGCCTGTTTAAAAGAAGTCGTGTTTTAATTATCACCATAAGCCTATGTCCGTTGTTTGAATGACAACATGTGTTTTAGGGACTAGCTTGGAATTTGAGAACCAGCGCTGTCCACTGACTTCATTTGTTTTTGCATGTTGTGCGTTCACGCTGCACCTCGCTGCGTGCTTCTTCACTCGTATTCAGATGAAACAAATATCTAAGCATTTAGATTGATTGAAATTCTTCTGTTCTGGAAAGTTACGTTTCAAAATAAAGAGCATGTTTGAGACTGGCAGTCCGATTTTTAAAAAGTTTTTTTTTTTTTTTTTCATTCTCTGGTTCAAAAGATCTCACGGGCCAGATGTTTTTGCTTGCGGGCCGCATCTGGCCCGCGGGCCGCCTATTGCCGACCACTGCTGTAGGAGCTAATGCAGACAGATATGCACACACACACACACACACACACACACACACACACACACACTAGGGGTGGGCGATATCGTTTGCGATATTATCGTGATTGTTGGTTTAAGGATGTGCAAATTTACATTATCGAATATTTAAATTACTTGGGTGGACACTCGAAATCACGCATTGAAACCCCGTACATTCACAAAGTGAGAGAACCCACTGGCTGCAGCAGAGCAAGTCACATGATCACTGGTGGGTACGTTGGTTGTCACACACACATAATGTTTATGTTTTGCTAAACAGGAGTTAAACAGGTGTTTTTATACTGTCGTTGTTATATGGAGAGAAAACATAAGCCTTTTAATATTTTAGTAGTCAGTTGTAAACAAAGAGCTCTTCTTATGTAACTGAAGTTGTGTAAATGGACTGAAGTTCGCTCAAAATATCTACTTTTATCGATTATGCTAACCGTTAGCATGTCTATGCTAACGCATAGTTTCTATTCTGTAACTTGGAATGCTATCCTATTATATAGATACGTGTGATTGCTCTTTAACAAAACATTGAAGGAAATAACTGAGATGTACTCTAGTGTTCTGCTTAGTTTTAGAGAAAATCCTAAGTGAAGGTTTCAGAGTTTCTCTTGGCAAACTAGCCCTATCCATCTATTCTAATGTGGCTGGTTAGACTTCATCATTACCACACTCACCCAAGTGGAGGCAGAATTACAAATGTGTCATAAGTGACAATGCATTGGGTTTATTTGGTTAAAAAGTCACAGGTTAGGTTATTGATTATTATTGTAATGTTACTAAATAATGAGCTGTAAAATAGCATTCCATCCTTTTTTTTAAAGGATATCGACTAATTATCGTTATCGTCAAAATCACAAAAAATATCGAGATAGTATTTTTTGTCCATATCGTCCACCCCTAACACACACACACACACACACACACACACACTGTAAAACTACTTATCTAAGTGTTTTTAATCTTACATTAAGATCAAAAACCTAATTTGTATTGTTAGTGTAAAAAGACTTACCAAGTGCCTTTGCAGAAAGATAATTTTGACTTGATTTAAGCTAAATTTGTTAGAGAGTAACCCGGGCACAAATTGAGCCTATAGGCTATTTTTCTATGGGTCATTCCACGTCAAATCAACCAGAGCAACACGCACTTGCGTCTCAAAAATATCTGAAAAAAAATACCACGTGTGCCTATGTTACCCAGGAGACACTCTGTAAAATGTTTTTGTGCTAAGATCAATACTTTTCAAGTAACAGCCAGTTTTACGGGGGTAGGGGGGTGTCAAATTTGTTCTGCCTCTTTTTTTTTGTCAAAGTTCACAAGCTCATTGCTCAAGAACTAGAATCTGTAGGAGGCTCAAATTTTGCAGGCTAGTGCATAAATAGGAATAGTATGCAGTAAAATCACCACGAGTAGCCTGGATGATCCTGCATGGTCATAGCAGTCCCTCAAAGTTGATCAAATTTTTATTGGAGTTCTTGGCTGGGCTCTGTTTAGGCTTACAGATGACATATTTTTACTCAACATAGGCTCTTATTCACTTATTGAGATCAGTAGAAACACTCTCCGAAAAAGCAATGAAGAGAAAAGAAAATCCATCAGGGACTGAACAGCAGACCTCACAAGTTTGAAAAATAATTTTGGATCTCATATTCAGAGCACCCTAACACCTTGTGGGAATATACAAAGATTTTTTAAATATTTTTTTCTTTAACCTGCATTACCTCTTCTTTTTAAATACACCAATTTGACTTGTCTTATGTGAATCTTTCTTTTTCATTTTCCACCCTAAACATGGACAAAATGTACCATTGAGATCAATATGTTTTGTCCCAACCCCGACAATTTCAGTGATTCAGTGATTTCAGTGGCACCTAGTGGTTACTCTATACAAAACACATCTCTCAATAGATCTCCGGAAATTAACAACAGTTTAATAACATTTCCGGAAAGGTACGGACTCGATTAAATTCATTCTGGACTCTCTATCCGACCACATAAAGACGTGGGGATACTTCGGTTTGGCTTTAGGGACCCTCTACTCACTACCACGTAAGTGTAGTGTTGTTTGGAACAGTAGAAGAGGTATAAAAGTAGCGTTTTGTAGCGGCGAAAGGACATGCCCGGTTCACTTCCAGGCTAATGAGTTTTGCCGAAAAACGGTGAACTCGAACTTTCTCAAAATACATCCGAATGACATGATTTTGGTGTCAACTCAACGTATGTACTCCCAATAGTCCGAAAAATTAAATTAAAATCTAAAGTGCATTTCACTCCGGATTATCCCTTTAACAGGGGGGTAACTAGGCCTACTGCTTTATACAACTCGTTTCTGATATTTCTTTACATAGTGTTGCATAAATTCGCCCTATAATAGAATGAATGTCACAAGGGTTAACTAAGGTGGATATGTTCAGCTAAATTCAGGCAAAGCTTCATTATCTCAAACTGATACAGACAGAAAGCCTGTTACTCTTGTGTAAATACTACTGTACTTTGTCTTACAGAAGGAAACAAAAACACATGAGATTATCGCTATCGTTTTATTGTGATGGTAGCCTATGAAATCGCGGAGAACGTCGGATGAATTAATTCACGCAGAACGCCTTGATGCGCAAAGACCGCAGACTCTTGTAAAAAAAAAAACAAAGCAAAACATCACACAGAACAAATAGGCTACCCTGCAAAGTTCAGGGTCCATCAGTCCCGACATTGAGCAAACCAATCAAACAGTCGGAACGTAATTTATCTCACGGAATGAAAAGAACGAGTTTGCTTATGGTCAGATGCTGCTGAAAGCGAAGGTATTTTTAAACAAAAACGCACGGGAGAAAAAGTGTTCTTTAATCGCGATGATCCAACTCAATTTTGTAGGCTAGGCATATTTGAGTTGGATCAAGTAGTGTTTTCTTGTCTGTGTTTACTGGCTATTCATGGAAGCCGTGTTGGCATCCTCTATCCGAACCTCCATGTCTGACGTGTAGCTTTTCCCCCGGGGAGTTAAAAAAACGATCCATCATTCTTATTTGATTGCTAATGTGTTTTGGCATAGGTTGGCAAAAAGTTACACAGGGAGGATCACATGAATGTGTTATTTAAAAACGAATATGAAGCGAATTTCTTTTGAACATTATGTTAACTAAAGCCAATTTTATTTTTTGGAGGAGAAAAAAAAAATGCTTCAGACTAAATATTTTCGCGGACCCCCTGCAGTACCTCCGCGGACCCCCGGTTGAAGACCCCTGCATTATAGGATCTGCATGATTACACACTACACAAACGTGAAATTAAAGTAGTATTCCCATACATTCGACCACCTCAGGCGAGCAGTTTTACAGGGCTTTTTGCAAGGCTTTTTTGGTTTGAGGAAGTGCGAACTGTTTGTTTTGTTTGTTTTTGTTACCCACGTGTTTGTGGCGACATGTCGACGAGTACTGACGTCGACGATATTTTGAAGTCGATTGGTCGACGTCATCGACTCCTCGCTACAGGCCTAGTGTGTTCACTCGCACGCATGTGTGTGTGTGTGTGTGTGTGTGTGTGTGCCTGCGTGTGTGTGTGTGATATCTAGTTTATATCGGATCTGAGCATAGACCTCTGAAGTTCGCCTATACAAAAAAGCGTCCATCTTTGCCCAAATAAGGAGATCCGTTATCTTGATTTTTTCTATGAGAAAATAACATGAGGATTTTGAATTTTCGCACCTGTTAAACTCTCACGGGGACGAAGAAATTGGAAATGCAGACGTTTTACGCTACAAAGTTTTGTCCTCTGCTTTAAAGTGGATACTGTGATCTTCGGTAGGTGCAGGCACACTTTGATCTTTGCTACCCCAGAGCTAACTTACAATGCAACTTGCCAATTAATTCAATTAACACCCGGAACTCCTTATATGGGCAAAGATGGCAGCTTTGGATCCTATTTGTTGGCGAACTTCAGAGGTCTATAATTGCACACCAAGATCGGATGTGATCACTTGCAATATGCAATGAGAACAGTCAGTCAGAAAGATCAGATTCTGATTGGATATGCAAGACATCGGATTTCGACTGCCAGTGTGAACTAAGCCTTAAGGCCTATTCGGACGGGATTAGTTTTATGGGGTGACATCAGGTAAAGTAATAATTACCAGGTAATGTAGTCCCATCCGGACGCGCCATGTCAGTAAACATAACGGAGAATGTCGGTGACATTTACAGACACTTTTACCTTCCGTAAAACGGTCCGGAGAAATTACCTTAGGTAATATTAATCCCGTGCGAACGCGACCGTCTGTAAAGATGTCTGTAATATTTCGTCACATCCTGATTTAAAAACAATTCCACCATAGTCTGAATGAAAACATAACATGCTGTGCAGCTCCTAATAGGACGTTAGCTAGTTTGCCTAATAGCTATTGTTAGCCATTTCAAACGACTTATGGCAGGGATGGGTTAACTGGCGGCCCGCCTCCTCACTCAGTGCGGCCCACAGATGATAATTTTTACTGTGATAAAAAATGTGTTTTTTTTTTACCGTACTCGTCATTGTAATTATACTGTTCGCCGATAGATAGCGCTTCCTATGCAAACAATCTCGGGGCCTCGGACCTTTCGCCGAGGAAAAGCAGTGCAAAAATAAAAGAAAACTCGATTAAGAAAACCGTAGGTTACCTTTCAGTCAAAATTGGAAGCAGAGTGTCTGTTCATAGAATGGTAAGGCAAACCCATGTGTCAAGTTTTGCTTAGAAACCATATCAGCCACTACAACACCTTGCGCAAAGTTAAATATCAGAAGTAGCCTTCACACACGGAGCTTAGGGCCGCTGTCGCAGCCGACCTCAAATCAAAAGTAGCCTAGGCTAGCCTACACCAACAACAGCGACTAATTGCCAGAACTACACAGGAATCCGTCTTTTGCTCTTTCTAGCTATGTCAGATGGCGAAATTGTTAAGGTGAGTAGTGGAGGTAAAAAGGCATATTTGTCCTGACGCACGGTGACGCGCATAATTGTTGACATTCTGATAATGTCGAGGGGGAGCTGAGACAAATCATGCATGACTGCAAGTACTGTACTTCTTGGCGTTGGATGAGATGTTACATCACATCTGTACTATCATCATGGACGTTAGGACATGTCAATAAATTCTTAAAAATGGAGTGGTAGCATAAATGCATTGAATATGAGGCTAGTTGTTGCACTTAATGATGGGCCACTGTTTTTCAGTTTTGTGGCATCATTGAATGGAGCCCTTTGCGCTGAAAATTATCACTGGCTGTAAAATACTTGTATTTGTTGTTAGGGAGTGTATGTTAAAAATGCATTTGAGCATGAAAATGGACATATTTCGTTCTTATTCAGAATTTTGCAGCTTCTCTCATATCAGATGTGCGGAAGTGCACGGCCACATTTGGCCCTCTGATGGTGATGCTAAAAAATTGTGGCCCTCTTAAGCCCTATTCGCACGGGATTAGTATTACCTGTGGACCTCCGGTCATTTTCAAATGATCGCCCCACCTCTGTGTTACTTGCAGCGCATTCGCACGGGATAAGCAAAGTCTGTAAATTACTCTATTTTCACTGACATTACACCCGGATATGTCGTATGCTAACGTCCGAAAACAACACAGAAAGTAGAAAAGATATGCAATTGCAACAGCAATCACTGAGATACAGATTCGCACGGGATTAGAATTATCACCGGACGTCTGTGTTTGGCGAAATATAGTAGGTAATTTGCGGCGAAATTTTTACTTTACAGATTACAGACATGGCACATTCGCACGGGACTAAGATCTCAGACATTCTCCGCAATTATCACAAATCACCAAAGGTCCACAGGTAATACTAATCCCGTGCGAATAGGGCTATAGTCATTAAAGTTGCCCATCCCTGACTTATGGCATAACATAAAGCTAACGTTTGCTAGTTTAACCAACTTGTGTAGTCTTTCAAATCTGAAAATGCCGCACATACCTGACGCAAAATATCACGTGCACGGCGACGAAGATGTGACGGCAGAACGTAAACGTAGTTACTCCTCCCATGTCAGGTAAAATGACAGAGATGTCTAGTCCCGTCCGAATTGGACATTTATATTACAGAGGTCATTTGATAAACCTGCATTACTCTACATCCCCCCATAAAACGAATCCCGTCCGAATAGGCCTATAGTCATGAAGTTTGCCCGTCCCTGATCTAGAGCCTTAGAGAACAAGTGGCTGTGCACAAGAGCTTTGCTGAGACCGTGACAGATCAAAAAAACAAAACAAAACAAACAAACAAAGTTATTTTTTTCTCTTCATTTGTTTCATTGGAAAATACACTTCATCCTGATCCACCATCGGAGAACAAAAGGCATATGACCTAAAAGGCCATCAAGATTTTCCCAAATCTGTGAATTCTTTAAACACAGCAACAGTATGCAGGAGGAGGACTACAAACTGAAATATCTCTCCTTCAGATAGGAAGAAATTAACATTCAGGGGAGATATTACAGTTTTTGCCTGATGCTTGAACACTATAGACCCATGCTTAGACTAAAGTAACACAACTTAAAGCTTCCGTTACTATATTCAAACACATGTACCTATACCTTTAACAAAAGTGCTGCTTTGCACTCTAGTTGCAATTTTGCAACACACTTACTCCTTTATGCAACACACTTGGTCCTGCATACACTCTATTTCATACATGAGACACTTTGTTCAAAATAAATCTCAGGGTGCCAATCGGAAAACACATATCCAAAATACGAAACACATCGGGTAATTGCAACCCCTCAAATACACACTTGAAGGCACTTGAACTGAACACTGAACACCAATCAACCAGCTACAAAAAGCCCTCAGTTTAGCCATTGTAAATGGTGATGTGAATGGTATGTTTCCCAGTGTTGTGTCATGTTTACTTGTGTGTAGAGTTTTGGCACAATGAGCGAAGTTTGGCGAAATGTATTCAAGCAAGGTGTTTTATATAAAGTAGACTAGTGTGTTCCTCCCGATCTGAAAGTGTATGCATATGATGCAAATATGTTCATTTTGTCACCAGAGTTACATTTTGACAAAGGATTGTTAAGTTTTGATAGCAGAGTTTAGGTACTGATAGTAGAGTTTCAATTTCACATAGATGTGAAAGGTATATTTCCTTAGCCTGACTACGTCATCCTCAAAACATGGAGGCGGGGCTAAAGTTTGGCTGCGCCCAGGCTAATATTTTCTAGTGTTGTGTTATGTTTACTTGTGTGTAGAGTTTTGGCACAGTGAGCAAAGTTTTGCAAAATGTGTTCAAGCAACGGGCAAAAACGGTTAGCAAGTCACTTCAATAGTAATCACATGAAGACATTCAGGAGAGATATGAACTATTATGAAGCAAATCACTTCAGCAGTAATCACATGAGGCGAAAGCATTCAGGTGACATTGTTTTTGTATTTCATGTAAAACTCCTGCTTGTTTAAATGGTCTCTTGTTATGAAAGGCTGATCGTTATGCAGTGTGTGTGTGTGTGTGTGTGTGTATGTAAAGGTTTATCCACTCACACTGTATGATCAAAGTATATATGTGTATGCATTTGTGTTTTTGAATGTTTTGATTTCATCTTTAATGTGTTTTGTTTTTCACACACAGATATCAGCAGAACCACAAATCCCACCTGCAGAAAAAGTTTCAGTATCTGATTGAGGGAATCTTTCAGCAGGGAGTCACCAGACCCCTCTATGAGATCTACACAGACCTCTACATCACAGAGGGGGGAAGAGGAGAGGTCAATGATGAACATGAGGTCAGACAGATAGAGAGGGCATACTGGAGTGAAACGGCACGAGAGACACCAATCAAATGCTGTGACATCTTTAAACCTGTATCTGACAAAGACAAACTCATCAGAACAGTGCTGACAAAGGGAGTGGCTGGCATTGGAAAAACAGTCTCAGTGCAGAAGTTCATTCTAGACTGGGCCGGAGGAACAGCCAATCAGGATATCCACTTTATATTTCCTCTTCATTTCTGGGAGCTGAACCTGATGAAGGAGAAGCAACTCAGTCTGGTGGGTCTTATTCAGCACTTTTTCCCAGAGATCAAAGAGCCCAGAGTCTTCTCCAGTTCAGAGCACAGAGTCATGTTCATCTTTGATGGTCTGGATGAGTGTCGACTTCCTCTAGATTTCCACTCCAACCTGAGATGTTGTGATGTGACAAAGCCAGCCTCAGTGGACGTGGTGCTAACAAACCTCATCAAGGGGAATCTGCTTCCTTCTGCTCTCCTCTGGATCACCACCCGACCAGCAGCAGCCAGTCTGATTCCTCCTGAGTGTGTGGCCCGGATGACAGAAATTAGGGGGTTCAACAACCCACAGAAAGAAGAGTACTTTAGGAAGAAAATCAGTGATACGGATCTGGCCAGCAAAACCATCACACACCTGAAGTCATCCAGGAGCCTCTACATCATGTGCCACATTCCAGTCTTCTGCTGGATTTCAGCCACTGTTGTAGAGAAAACATCAAACAAATCAGACAAAGTAGAAATGCCAAGGACTCTGACTCAAATGTACACACTTTTCCTGATGATGCATACAGGCATAAAACATGTCAAGTACACAGAGAGAAAAGAGACAGATGAAGAGGTGATTTTCAAACTAGGGAAACTGGCTTTCCAACAGCTGGACAAGGGCAATCTGATCTTCTATGAGGAGGACTTGAGAAAGTGTGGCATTGATGTCACAGAAGCATCAGTGTACTCAGGAGTGTGTACTCAGATCTTAAGAGAGCAGGCTGGGATGTACCAGAGGAAGATGTTCAGCTTTGTTCATCTGAGCATACAGGAGTTTCTTGCAGCTCTGTATGTGTTTCTCTGCTTCAGCAACGGACAGAGAAATATGCCGGACCAACAGCAAACCTCTCAGCTCTCTGCTCTGTTCAGAGCTGCAACACTTTGTGACTTACACAAGACTGCAGTGGACCTGGCCTTACAGAGTAAGAATGGACACCTGGACCTTTTCCTCCGCTTCCTTCTGGGCCTCTCACTGGAGTCCAATCAGAATCTCTTAAAGCATCTTCTGCCGCAGAGCAGCAGCCAATCAGACAGCTCAGAGCAAACAGTCCAGTATGTCAAACAGAAGATCAGAGATCAGAAGAGCTCAGCAGAGAGGATCAACCTGTTCTACTGTCTGAATGAGCTGAATCGCCATTCTGTCGTGGAAAAGAAAATCCCCTTAGAAACTCTGCATGTAGAGACGCTCTTACCAGGGCAGTGGAAGATTAAGACATTTACATTTAAGATGTCAAAGGAGCAGCTGGCTGAGTTTGACCTACAGAAGTACATAAAGACACCAGAGGAACATCAGACTGAACTCCTCAATCCAGATGAAGTTCTTCAAAAGGTGCTACCAGCAGCCACATCAGCTCTGTAAGTAGCACACTGTGTGTGAGTGTCTGAGTTTATACAGTGTGTGTGTGTGTGTGTGTGTGTGTGTGTGTGTGTGTGTGTGTGTGTGTGTGTGTGTGTGTGTATGTGTGTGTGTGTGTGTGTGTGTGTGTGTGTGTGTGTGTGTGTGTGTGTGTGTGTGTGTGTGTGTGATGGCCTGGCTCCAATTTGTAACAGAGGAGAAAACACATAACTTAAGACTTGATAAACTAGAAAAATGATCAAGTTTAAGGAAAACATGTCAGTGTCAGTGCTCAGTATGTAGGTGAGAAAATGAATGCTTGAGGAGTACAGTTTTGCTATGAGAGAAGGAGAACAAAAAGAAACAAAACGAAAGGGTGCACACTTGCCCCAAAACGAGGACATCGGGATTGAAATGTACGCATAATTTCATTTTTAGGCTACATATTATCTTGAAAATTGTCGTTCATTTGCCATTTCAAAATACTGTAAAACAATAATGGAAGTGAAAGTGTGGACATAGATATAATAGAGTAGCCTGAATAAATAAATCCATTTATGGAATTACAAAAATAAATAAATAAACAAATAAAGAACAAATAGAGCGGAACTGCTTTGCTTCAATTCATTGTGGATAGACTTCTCTCCACATGGGAGTGAACCACACACATTTACAAATAAACACTAAACTTAACCAAATTAGTAACAGATAATTTATGTTCAATAAAACCAATCTGTTTTCTGAATAGTTGAATCTTAGGCACTTGTAGTACACACCTGAATATTCACATTCTTTCTGGACTGGCGATCTCATTTTTTAGCAGACCCTTTTGTCCAAAGTGACTTTCATATGTCACAGAGTACACCATAATCGGAGGGTCAAAACTATGAAATTTCATACATGGGATTTTGTTATTAGCACAAAAAGTGTAAACAAAGAGAAACTTCAGTCAGTCTTCTGGAATGTGTGTTTGACCACCAGTTTTATTCTGCAATATGAAAATGTAAGAAAAACAATCATGACTGACCTAAACCTTTGACTGTCCTGGTGTAGTCATACTCCCATTGTACACTGCAAAACTACAAACTGCATCTATAAAATAAAGTGGAATTGAAATATATTTGTCCTCTCATTGTAGACTGGCAGGCTGTGGTCTCAGTGGAGATTTCTGTAAGGAAATGTCAGTTTTCCAATCAGAAAACTCACTGCTAATAGAATTGGACCTGAGGAATAATCCCCTGAAGGATTCTGGAGTGGAGCTGTTGTCTGCTGGACTGAAGCACAAGAACTGCAGACTGGAGAAACTGAGGTTAGTCATGTGTGTGCGTGCGTGCCTGCGTGCGTGCGTGCGTGCGTGCCTGCGTGCGTGCGTGCGTGCGTGCGTGCGTGCCTGCGTGCGTGCGTGCGTGCGTGCGTGTGTATACTGTATTTCTGAAACGCAGTGCATCAGACTGGAGACACTGAGGTTAGTCATGTCATGTGACTATTTCTATTGTTAATGATGTTCAAGTTAAGTCAAATTGATCATACCACTAAGGGAAACCACTGGGTTACAGGCAGGCATTAAAAACACGAGCCCACGTTAAGATAACATAATGGAGTTTTCATGAGATGTTGTGTGTATGCTTTTACATTACATCACATTGCATTGCATTGCTGAGACTATGCACTGCAGTGCATCTGTGAAGCCTGTGTGCGTGTCGGAGAACTCCCAAGTCCATAAGAAACCTCAGCTAATGCTGTGGAACCTCTGACGCCTCAAATGTTTTATAGTTCAGGTTTTTCAAAGCTGGCGTAACTGGAGTTGGAATAACAAGGCTATATACTGTATGTGTCCTCTCATTGTAGACTGGAAGATTGTGGTCTCAGTGGAGATTCCTGTAGGATCCTATCATCAGTTCTCCAGTCAGAAAACTCACAGCTGAGAGACTTGGACCTGAGTGATAATCCCCTGGGGGATTCTGGAGTGGAGCTGCTGTCTGCTGGACTGAAGCATGCTATATGCAGACTGGAGATACTGAGGTTAGTCAAATGGAATCTGTTCCTCTGTGATGTGGTCAAATAAGACTTGAGGAATATGTCATCCAGATTATAAAACCGATTGTTCCCATGATTACTTACTTGTCATCTGAATTATAATAATATTTAATACTGTACTGTATTTCTGAAACGCAGTGTATCAGATACTGGCCCAGTGTAGTTTAGTTTAGTTTCACATGTAAGACCCCTCCCTCAACAATCACATATAAACACCAGTCCACATGTTTTTCTCAAAAGCCGTTTTCAGACAGGTTTTGCGCACATTCTGCGATAATTGCTTGCCACATTTCTGACGGTAGCGGACATTCAGACATGAAGCATATATGCAAAATGTACTGTATACGGCCACCTGTTGTTCACATCTAATGTACAATTTCCGTCAATTGGGCTTTAGTTCGCTGGACAGATAATGACACCTTATACATGTGGCCGCGCTTTCAGCTGTGCATGCCTGACAGTGAAAGAGTGTAGTTTTTACATAGCCTTGCTGCATTACCTGCAGCGTGTTAGAGAGATGGAACTGTTTAGTGACATCGGGCGCTTTAAATACACGTAATACTTCCCTTGATCATCACTGACAAGTGCAGATTTTTTCCGCGATTGCAGAATGGATAGAAAGTTGGATGGAATGTGCCTTATATTCTTGTAGAATAGAGAGACACAGCTCTCTACTGAGAGTAGTTGATACAGATGTAATCAATTTACAGTAACTGGCTAGTCTTAAAGGGATATTCCGCCATTTGTGGAAATACGCTCATGTTCCACCTTCCCTCGAGCAAAACAATCGATATTTACCTTGCTCCCGTTCATCCAGCCATTCTGTGAGTCTGGCGATACAACTTTTAGCTTCAGCCTAGCATAGATCATTGAATCGGATTAGACCATTAGCTTCTCGCCTGCTAGCTTCATGTTTAAAAGTGACTAAGATTTCTGGTAATTTTCCCATTTAAAACGTGTCTCCTCTCAAGTTAGAAAGTGCAATAAGACCAACTGAAAATGAAACCTGGCGTTTTTCTAGGCTGATTTGACATGGAACTACACTCTCATCTGGCGTAATAATCAAGGCAACTTGCAGCTACTGGCACTACTACTGCTTGTTGTCTATGGGGACTATTTTCAAATGCTGCGTACGATATCACTGCGCCTATGGCACGTTTGCAAGTTGCCTTGATTATTACGCCAGATGAGAGTGTAGTTCCATGTCAAATCAGCCTAGAAAAACGCCAGGTTTCATTTTCAGTTGGTCTTATTGCACTTTCTAACTTGAGAGGAGACACGTTTTAAATGGGAAAATTACCAGAAATCGTAGTCACTTTTAAACATGAAGCTAGCAGGCGAGAAGCTAATGGTCTAATCCGATTCAGTGATCTATGCTAGGCTGAAGCTAAAAGTTGTATCGCCAGACTCACAGAATGGCTGGATGAACGGGAACAAGGTAAATATCGATTGTTTTGCTCGAGGGGAGGTGGAAAATTAGCGTATTTCCAAAAATGGCGGAATATCCCTTTAAGAGAGCCAGAGTGTATGCTTAAAGCCCGAGACAGAGTAGGTTGTTTAAAAGTTGAATGTAGATAGTCTAATTAATGTTGATGAGAGTTTAATGGATATGTGTGTGTGTGTGTGTGTGTGTGTATGCGCGTGCGCGTGTGTGTGTGTGCGTTTGTGTGTGTGCATGTTTGTGTGTGTGTACAGAGGAGTGGTGATTAATATTAAGATGTTTAACTCTGTTTCAGGTTGCATAACTGTAATCTGACCAATAAGAGCTGTTCTTATCTGGCCCCTGCACTGACGACATCACACTCATCAAATATCAGAGTGCTGGACCTGAGTTGCAATAATCTGCTGGACTCAGGAGTGGAACTTTTATGTTCTGCTCTTAGTCATCAATGCAAACTGGAGGATCTACAGTAAGCATAATTTTATGCAGTGAGTTTGTGTGTGTGTGTGTGGGTGTGCATGTATTGGAGAGTAATGTGTGGTAGTGGAAGTGATAGACAGTGTGTGTGTGTGTGTGTGTGTGTGTGTGTGTGTGTGTGGTGGGGGATTTGTTTGTGTGTGTATGAATGTGAGTGTTGAGTGTGTTAGAGAGAGGAAGGTGAGTGTGTACAGTGTCTGTGTGAAGGAGTGTGTTAATTAGAATGTGAGTTTGTGTGAGGGAGTGAGAGAGAGAGAGGATTATTATTCAGATTGTTTAATTCTGTTTCAGGCTGTATGACTGTGATCTAACAAATAAGAGCTGTTCCTATCTGGCCTCTGCACTGAAGACTTCACACTCAAATATCAGAGTGCTGCACCTGGGTTACAATAATCTGCTGGACTCAGGAGTGCAACTTTTATGTTCTGCTCTTAGTCATCACAACTGCAAACTGGAGGAACTGCGGTAAGCATCACTTCATATAGTGAGTGTCTGTGTACAGTATGTGTAACAGATGCCAGCTAGTTAGCAGTGCGTGTAGAACGTTAGTAAACTTCACTCCCCAACGCCTCAAGAGCGCTGCTGGCATGGAAGCTAGTAGCCTGGATTTTTAGCTGGATTGTTAGCACGCCTGACTCCTGATTCAAGGTGCTGCTGTTTCACGGGTTTGAGTCAGGGCTGGACCGTGGTGGTTCAACACAACGCAGGTTACGTGTGTGTGTGTGTGTGTGTATTAAAGGAATAGTTCGGAATTTTGGACATAGGACCTCATTTCCAACTTAGTCGGGGTGATATAGGTCGGTGAAGACCATTTTCAGTGATTTTCTGCCCTTCCTATGAGCTGCAGCGTTCATCTCATGCTAATTTGGTGCCGAGATAACGCAAGTCAACGGTAACATCCAGCCTGCCACTGAAAACACTCCACAGAACACCCGAAACAAATAAATGATAACGTCAAACTATCAATGCACATGCCTGTGTTGATAGAACAATGTTAGAAATAAAACTAATCTTGCATCGCATTGCAATAGCCTAATTTGTTCCCTGTATGGCAGTGGCGGATTGATATTGAGAAACTAGTCCCTCAAAATGTAATAAATCATTGAGTTGCAAGGTTAGTTTTATTTCTAAAATCATTCTATCAACACGGACATGTATATCGATAGTCTGACGTTTTAATTGACTTGTCTCGTGTGTGCTGTGGAGTGAGTAAGACTGTTGTTGATGTCAGACTGATGTTACCGTAGAAATGCGTTAGCTCAGAAGCAGCGTTAGCAAAGATGAATGCTGCAACTGAAGGAAGGGGTTAAACGCGATAAAAACGGTCTCCACCGGCCTATATCACCTCGGTAAAGTTGGAAATGAGGTCCTATGTCCAAAATTCCAAACTATTCCTTTAAGGAAAAGGCATTCTCCTCCGTCACAAATGATGCAGACACAGGACCATATTCGGTGCCTTAGAGAAAGGGAGGAGAGTGTGTTTGTGTGTGAGGGAGGGTATGTGTGTGTGTGGCCTCTGCACTGAAGACATCACACTCATCAAATCTCAGAGTACTGACCCTGAGTGACAATGATCTGCTGGACTCAGGAGTGGAACTTTTACGTTAGAGCAGTGTTTTTCAATCGCTGTGCCGTGGCACACTTATGTGCCGTGAGAGATCATCAGGTATGGCCGTGGGAAACTCAATCACTTAATCGGCCCAAAAACATTTATTTAGTTGTTGCAAGGCTATGCCGTTGTTGAGCATCTGTGCCTTTTTTCTGTGACTTGTTCAGTAAATGAATACTCATGTCAGTGGGTGGCGGTAGGTGACAAATTAATGACCTTAATTAAGCAATGCGTACAAGAAGTGGCGAGGAAAGGTAGATATTAGAAAGCTAAATTGCATATTTTATGAGCATCTTCATAATATTCTCAAGGAATGTGATGTTAAAAAGGAGTTAATACTAATGGGTGACTTTAATATAAACTGGGACAAAAAAACTGAGCGAAAAAAACTTAAAGAGATAACTAACAAGTTTAATCTCTCCCAACTGATACAAGGTCCAACTAGAATAACCAACTCCTCTCAGACTCAAATTGATCTGATATTTACAAACAGACCTGAGAGAGTAACTACATCACATAACATGTTAACTGGTCTGTCAGATCATAATATCACATTGCTGGTAAGAAAACTAACCAAAAAACGACTTGGAAATTCAACCATAAGAAATCAATTTCATGAGAAAATTCCTAAAAATGAAATAACCAACTTGGAAAATGCTATAAACCAAATTGACTGGTCTGATCTTCTAACTAATAGAGACACTGAAGTTAGCTGCAGTACTTTTTTCTCCACCATTAATGAAATAAGAGCAACCTTCACAAGGAAGATGAAACAGAAACACGGACAAAAGACCCCCCTACCATGGCTAAATGACACTCTCTGGCAACAAATGAAAGATAGAGATTCTGCTCTAAAGAGGGCTCTAAAATCAGGGCATAGTAGTGACCGCCTAACCTTCACAACTCTCCAAAATAAAGTATTAAGGAACTTAAGAAAGGCTAAGGCAGATTTTTTTATTAGAATCATTAATGAAGCACAGGGAAATGGGAAACTTATTTGGAGCAATCTTAATAAATTAACTGGTAGGAATAAAGAGCAAAGGAAAACTCTACCTGAACTTAAAGTCAATGGAATCTTGACTCAAGATAATGATAAGATAGCAAGCACATTTAACGATTTCTTTATAAATTCAGTCAGGGATTTGACTCAAGGTATCCTAACTGAAACTATACCACCTATCCCCATTGATGAAAACAAACCTATTTTTAAAATAAAGGAAGTGTCTGAATCAGAGGTTATCAAAATTATAACCTCCTTGAAGAACTCAAAAGCAAAGGATTCATATGGTTGGGATACCACATTTTTAAAATCACTCAGAGACACACTTGCTTGCCCCATTGCTCATCTGATCAACCTGTCAATTAGGCAAAGCACTTTTCCAAGCTCATGGAAATCAGCAGTGGTATCTCCAATCTATAAGTCTGGTGATAAAACAATGGTGTCAAATTATAGACCCATTAGTATTCTATCAGTAATCTCCAAGGTAACAGAAAAATGGGTGGCAGAACAGTTGAAAAATCATCTAAAGTTGGGCCACACTCCTTTACACCCAATGCAATTTGGATTTCGCGCAAACCACTCTACAGAAACAGCTAACTGCTTCCTCCTTGAAAACATAAAATCAAAATTAGATGAGGGTGGTATAGTAGGTGCAGTGTTTCTGGACCTTAAGAAGGCTTTTGACACTGTGAACCACCAGACACTTTTATCAAAACTATCTTATTTTAATTTCTCAGCTGAGGCCATACAGTGGATGGAGTCCTATTTGACTAACAGGAAACAGAGTGTACATATAGGTAATTCTTATTCTTCATACCTTGACTGTAATATTGGTGTACCCCAGGGGTCAGTACTGGGCCCTATCTTGTTTAGTTTATACATTAACGACTTACCTTCAGTTTGTCCTTCTGTTAATATACAAATGTATGCCGATGATACAGTTCTTTATGTGCATTCCAAAAGCAAACAGCAGACTGCAGCTAAACTAACTGAAGCACTGGTACATGTTTCTGACTGGCTAAAAAGGTCATATCTACATCTTAACATTAATAAAACAGTGTGCATGTTCTTTTCTAAGAAATCCTCAAGTGCACCGCAGGCTGATGTTTATATTGAAGGAGAAAAGCTCATGGTTGTGACTGATTTTAAATACCTTGGCATTATTTTAGATTCTAATTTAACTTTTAAAAAGCATGTCAAAAAGGTGGCTAATACCATCAGATATAATCTGGCTAACTTTAGACACATAAGGCCATATTTAACAACAGAGGCAGCTAAACTTTTTATGCATGCCATGATCTTTTCTCACATATCATACTGTTTCACAAGCTGGTCCCAAGCAAACAGAACAACTCTTAAACCAATAGAAACCCTTTATAAGCAAACTTTAAAAACACTTGATCAAAAACCCATCAGTTATCACCATTGTCATATCATTACAAAATATAATTTATTTAATTTTGACAGTTTTTTACTTTACCAAGATGCCTGTCTTATTTACAAAATATTACATGGGCTTGCACCTCCTCCACTGGGTGAATTTGTACAGAAGAACAGCAGTGGCAGTGGCAGGGCAACTAGGGCAGCCACCAGGGGAGACTGTGTTGTTCAGTATAGACGTAGCAAGTTTAGCCAAACAGTCTTCTCAATACAGGCGTCACATTATTGGAATTGCCTTCCAATTGAAATTAGAGACAGTACCAGCTATTTATCATTTAAAACTACACTAAAGAGATGGGTTAAAAACAACCAAAACTGCACTCATTAATAGCTGGTTTATCTCATTCCAAGCACTATGCAATGTTTTGTATCTATTCTATCTTTCTATTCTATCTTTTTTTTCTCTCTCTCTTAATTTGCTCTCTATCTTTCCTGTATTCTTTTTATAATGTATTGTGATGATGTGTTGACCTGCCAAGGGACTACAGATGAAAACTAGCTCTTTTGCTAACTCTGGCACATTTACATTTTGAGTGTAAACAAAGAATGTTAATTGATGTGCATTGTCCCTTTTAAATAAACAAATAAAAAAAAACAAAAAAAAAAAAAAAATAGCGCATGGGCTTTAGAAAGGATCTATTACATCAATTATACTTTTAGTCCACTACATTTCTACACGTACTTCGGTCCTTTCCATTACATTTTATGATCAGTTTTTTCTCCAACAAACATTCCCCAAAGTTTGTTTTACCAGTGCTTGGGTTGCTACCAGAGCGCAATGTGCCCCACTTCTAAATCTTTGAAACTTAGCTTCTAAACCAAAAAAAAAAAATTTCTCTCAAATAAAGAGGCATAGCCTGCAAATGGGGCAGTAATGTGTGTGCAATATGTGTGTGCGTTTGCGCAACTGAATCCGAATGTTGTCATAAAGACCCCTTTCCCTTATCTACCCCATTTTTGTTACATTTTTGGTTGGTAGTATGCCGTGGGATTTTGTTAATGTAAAAAATGTACCGTCGCTCGAATAAGGTTGAAAAACACTGTTAGAGAAATGTGTGTGTGTGTGTGTGTGTGTGTGTGTGTCTGTCTGTGTGTGTGTGTCTGTGTTAGAGAAAATGAGTGAGAATGAGTATCAGAATGAGACAGAGAGAGAGTGTGTGTAAGTAGAGGATTGATGATTAATATTCAGATGTTTAACTCTTTTTTCAGGCTGGATAGATGTGATCTGACCGATAAGAGTTGTTCCTGTCTGGCCTCTGCTCTTAAGTCTCGCTCCTCAAATCTCACACAGCTGCACCTGATGTACAATTACGAGATGAGTGCATCAGCTGTAGAGCCGCTCCGTGCTCTAGTGAAGGACCCAGACTGTAAACTGGAGACACTACGGTGAGTAAATATCTAAACATGTCACTCAGGTCTGTAGAACCCTACATGCCTGTCTTTTAGTTTCTGTCCTCTCTCTCTTCTGTCTGTGTCCTCTGTGTTCCTCTGCTTTTACTCATCTGTCCATCCTCCAATTGGTTTTCAGATTCTCTCTCTTCTCTCTCTCTCTCTCTCTCTCTCTCTCTAGTGTATCTGTGAATCCTGCAGAAATCACTCAGAACATCCTTCTCCACAACTGCTTTCTGTTCATTTTTTAAAAGTATCTTGTACAACAGACATGATAGCGATATAAAGGTGTAGCTGTTAACAAATCCAACTGAGGCGTGCTCAGGGCACCTTTGCTCATCTGTCCATCACAGACTAACTTTTTGTGTCGGTTGCACTGGTGCGCCTAACTATTTTTTAAGTGCACCAGCACAAAATTTAAGTGCAACCACATTTTCCATTGCATCGCCTTTAGTGCCAAAAGGTGACCTTTTTATCGGTTTCCTTTCATGTAATGTAAATAATGTTTTAATCAACAATATAGTGTAGAAAAAGCTTGTCTGTTTGAAGCACAATATATAAAGAGGGGTCGGGGGGGGGGGGGTGTTATTTAATAAAATAGACATTTTTAATTAAATAACAATAAAATTCCACCATTTGGAGAATTAAGATCATTTTCCATCTCCCTTCGAACAAAACAATTGATATTTACCTTTTTCCTGTTCATCCAGCCTTTCTGTCTGGTGAGTCTGGTGATACAACTTTTAGCTCCAGCCTAGCATAGATCATTGAATCGGATTAGACCGACTCGCCAGCTAGCATCACACTTAAAAGTGACTAAGATTTCCGATAATTTTCCCATTTAAAACTTGTCTCTTCTGAAGCAATAAGACAAATTGAAAATGAAACTTGGCGATTTTCTAGGCTGATTTGACAAGGAACTACACTCTCATTCTGGCATAATAATCAAGGAGCGCTGCAAACGTACTATGGGCACAGTGATATCACGCACTACTTCTGCTTGTTGCCTATGGGGACTATATCCGCAGGTGCTGCGTGATATCACTCCACCCATGGTACGTTTGCAACTTTGCTGTGGCTTTTGAACCCAGATTGATTTGGATTGAAGATTGTTCTGTGAAAGGAAATCAGAGACTTGTTTGGAAACTGCTCGCTCTATACTGTACCTTTGGATAGGAAAGGCAGGAGTGAGAAGTAAAGGTGCAACCCAGGTTGTTGAGTAGCGATTTGAAGGTTGAGAAACATTTCCGAGTCTCTGGCACTGTTGATTTTGCCATTGTAGAAAGCCATCCTAGCAGCAGTGATGCTGGCTGAAAAAGAGGATGAAAAGGAGTGTCTGGTAGTTTTTGAGGTCTTCAGTTATCTTGGATTTGTTCCTCTCTGCGGTTCTTGGTGTGCTGTGATTCTCTTTCTCCCTTCTTCCTATTGATGTTAGTGTATGCCCAAGGTCACAGGTACAAGGCCAGTGAGGGACTGTTGAACACAACTCAGGTCCATGAAGGGAATGTGCAGCCATCTCTATTGGTCACCACTCTCTTAAGTGCTTGTGATTGGACCATTGGTGTTGGACTTCCTGTTTCTGCTGCAGTGTGTCATGTGTGAATGTGTTTTTACTGGCTGCTGTTAGTGATAATAGAACTAGAGCCCTCTGTCTCATGCAGTCTGGCTCACTGGGAGACGGTTGTCATGGACACTGATTGATGATCCTCTTCTCTCTTCTATCCTGCAGGTTGGGTGGTGACTTGGATAATTGGGCAAAAAGATGTTTGTAGAGTGTATGTGCCCTGAGCTGGATGGTGGTGCAGAAGCTCTCTCATGGTCTCATGTCATGAGGGTGGGATCCAGCACACAGGTTACAGGTTATGGGTACGCAGGCCAGTCACAGTGTTTAATTTTCAATATCCAATATAAATTTTATCATTTAGTGTAGTCGTTTTATTTTATTTTTTTGTTTGCGCTCTTTGAGTTAGGACAGTGTTTCTCAAACTTTTTCAGACCAAGGACCACTTAACCAATAAAACAACCCTCACGGCCCACCTTGACGTTAACTGTCCTTTGAGCAGGCTTATTGTCAAGAGCACCATATGTCTTATTTATTTTTTATTTTATTTTTTACTTTTATTATTTGTTAATTTGTGTGTTGTCTGTGTTGTATGTCTTGGTGTCACTGGTGACCACACCCCTCCATCCGGCATCTTTTGTCTAATGTATCAATGTATGCATCAATGTATGTGAAGTAAAAAGCGCTATATGAATAAAAGTTACCTTACCGCACACACACACACACACACACACACACACACACACACACACACACACACACACAAACACACAAACACTCTGTTGTGTGAGGCACAAAACTGTGGACCTGTCGTATGTGTATAGAACTGTGGACTTTTGCAACTTTTGCAACACTCATAATATTATGCTGTATATCATTCTATATTTTAACTGAATGGTTAAAGGATTCCATATTGAGGCATATCCACCTCTTTCCTTAACCCGGAAATATGTATCGTTGCGATGGTTACGATACTGTTTTCAACTTCCGTTCATTCTGTTAACATGTGCGTTCTCCATAGCAAACTAGGTTATGCCTCAACTTAGATTTCGTTCGAAATGTTGACAATTCTGCCCTCAGCATGTATATACTGCATCACATATAACCGATATAAAATAGAAAAGTTGACTTTTATATGCGTTATGATATGTTAAGCACCGTAAACCGTCACGTTAAAACAGATACAATGCAGCTTCGCCGGAAATAGAAAACCGTCTCGGTGTCATGGCGACCCCCATTGTTGGCTGCGGAATATCGTGGATAGGCCTACTAGTGTAAACATGCCTTGTCATTTATGAACTGTATGCAAACTTGCTTAAAATGAGAAACATATAAGAAGACCTGAATTCATGATGTATCATGTGTGTATGTAGATTGAATTCAAGGTGTATGCTATTATGTCTATGTTTTTGTTTCTTTTTTCATTTTATTATATTTTCATTGTAACCAGCACTCTGTAACATGTCTGGACTTGACTCTGAATACTGTGGCGGAGGCAGTTGAGAATGTGAACTGTGGAAAAGTCTAATAGTACGCATAAGGTTTGCTAGATATCTAAATATAACTGCTTGATTCCAGCTTGCTTTAAAACAAATAAAAATGTTCAAATGCGGCAATGATAGATAATCTGTTACCCGTTACTTAAAGAGTCACTTCACCCCATAACTCCACCCACTTCACATTTCTGAAAAAGGCTTTCAAAATGGGCGAGACGTTCTGAAATTTGGAGAGGGAGTGCAGCACTGCCAGCACTAGCATCAACCATGGTGATTTCGTGTCAATCTGGGAATGAGTGCTGCAGACATGGCTTCCCTGCTGAAAAAAACAGCCTGACCAGCTAGTTAACCAGCTTATTTGACCACCCTTTGATGGTTAACCAGCTAGACCAGCAAAACTCTCGCGATAACACACCTTCAGCTGGTTTACCCAGCTTATGATGGTAATTCAGCTGGTTTTGATTGTCGTACCAAGCTGGTCATTTTAGTTGGTGTTGCTGGTCTACATTGCTGGTTTTTACTGGCCACGCCAGCTTATGTTGGTTATTCTAGAAAACCAGCTTGACCATCTTTGTCAAGCTTGACAGGCTGGTCACCAGCATGACCATCTTAAACCAGTTGTATCCCAAACGACAGGCTGGTCACACCAGCACGACCAGCTTCCTCAGATGGTCACGCCAGCATGTCTAGCTGGTGGCCTAACCAGCTACACCAGCAAAGACCAGCAATAATAACTGTGTATTGGGCAAAGACCAGCAAAGACCAGCCTAAGCTGGTTTCTTGCTGTTTTTTTCAGCAGGGGTAGGCTAATCAGGGCAGCAGGTGTTGGGGCGTTTCATTCCTAATTTGTAACGACCCAGTGACGTAGTGTTGGACGAGAAGGACAGGACTTCGTCAGCATTCCAATAGCATTTTGGACCAACATGCCATATGGCATGTTTCAAACTGTAATATGCGCGGAGAGCAATATCTCCAATACAAAATCAGACGAAATGTTACTTTTGTCGAGAAACACGATTTTTGTCAATATTAAAGGTAGGGTATGGAATGAGCTTTTTTGGCCATTTTTGCAAAATCACTTGAAATCCTATTCCTAACCCACTTATAGCCACTAAGTTGGAAGCACTGAAATGGAAATTAAACACGTCAATCATCTGCGGAACGGGCAGGGCTCGAAAAACTCCAGCCAATAGAATTCCTCACCCCTCATTTCACAGCTCGATCGTCAATCTAACGTCTTACTCCTCTTCCTACTCCCCCTCCCCACCGCGCGCGACCCTTTCGAAAGCTGGTGACCGCGAGTCAGTGCTGAAACGAAACCAACTGCCTGCTGCTGCACGTCCATGTTCCCCTCTTGTTGTGTCACTTCATTTCTATACAAACTAACTAAGGCAGCGGATACCTACGGAAACTCAATCACCCACGCAATAAATAAGCTATGTAGCAAAAATTACATTTTACCATGACACGAAGAGTGCTGTAAACATGAAATCGAAACTTAACAGCTTGGAGCTACGGTGGAATAGGCGAACCAACGGGGCAGCACTAAACTCGGATATTTCAGGAGATAATCGCCCTGGTAAGAACAAACCAGATTCTGTTCAAATATACACACCTATGGCTACTGAACCATATGTACTACAACCCTTTGGAGGTGAATAGCCTAAAGAATGTAATTGGGGAAGTTGATGTGAGTGATTGTATGGAGACTAGAGCTCATAGTGCTGTAGACGCCAGGATGGCATTTCATTTAGCCTGGCTCGCTCTCGCGCTGCGCATTTGAATTGTCGCTCGTGCATGGAGGGCGGGACTTGAGGTTGTATATGTTCAAACTCTGCCGTCCGTTTTGCTAATTCCGTACCCAACCTTTAACCCTGGTAATAGTACAGTTCACCACTTATGAGTATTTTCAATCAATCAACAGCTCAAAAAACATATTTTAGGGTGCAGTGACTCTTTAAACTTAAAATTGTGCTTTTATTTAAACTTAGAGTGTTGTTACTTAGACTTTAAAGAATAATTGTCTAGATGTAAAGTGTTTTAATTAAGCTTACAGACTTTATTATGCTTGAATGAAATATGCTTTGAACAAGTACAAAGGAAAAATATGTATGTAGTTTGTGAGTCAGAGTTCAAAGAGAAGTCACCAAAAAGAGGAACACGAAATAGACAACCGTTTGATCGTGGCAGGATGTGGCAAGTATAAAAAGGGCCCCTTCGCCTGGACTCTCACCTGTGTGCTCTCTCCTTCCCTTCTCTTGGATTGTGGACTTTGCAGATCAAGCGCAAGAATAGTTTTCATTTTGTATTGTAATCAATAAAGTCAGAACCTTAACCTTTTGTGTCTTTTGCCTCCCCTGTGTCAACGAGAACATCAAACTCCAACTGCAAGAGGCGCACGCCTGCAGAGGGGACCAAGTCTGAGGGTTTACTTTCTACGACACTGTTTGTGGGCAAACACATACTGCGCAATGCACAAAACCAACTAGGCTTTCTGTAGCTGATGTATTTGTGTAAAATAAAAGCTTGGGGGCTTTTGTAAGGTTTAAATGCATATCACACAAGCAGGGATATGAACACCTGTTCTTAAATATAAATATGTAAAAACAGCACAAATTGTAATAAATGTTATTAAATCTGTTAAATGGTATGTGTGTTATACAGATCCACCCTTGCAAACATTATATTAGTCCTTTTTCACTGTGAGTAAATTAAACTAGGTCTGTTATAGGTTTTGCATTTTACAAAGATCTGTGCGATAAGGGAACCTGTTCCCCCGACTGTGTTACACAACCTACTTTAATTTAGCAGACACTTGTCATTTTTAATTATAAGTTACAGGTCAATTCTTTATAAAAACCTCCTCATGAGAAGGTTCACATCATCTGTTTTCCTTACAACAACCCTTAGATCAACTATATATGTTGGGTTGCAATGTTTTATAGAAATCTGTCACCAGAGAAAGGTTTATATTTGGTTAATTCTTCCTGCGATTATGATAAATATCTTCTCTTGTCCCTCCACTGACAGACGACAATCTGTGAAACGGTTTGACCTTTAGAACCAGGGTCACAGACCAGCTTCTACAGAAATAGCCCAGTATCCCAGACCACTCCACACCATTACTAGGATGAACCCAGGGAATAGGGTCAGCATAAAATAGGGACTAAACTAAGGAGAGTCTCCTAAATAGTTGCCACGTGTTGACCCCGGACTCCCACCTGATTCCCACCTGATTAAGGATTTTGGTCCAAATAGAGAGGGTCTCTCCTTTGTATCAGTCCTTATGTACATTCTAAACCCGTCAAATAGGGGCCCTTGCAGCAGACACACACACACTGATGAACTCTTTTAGTAAAGCGAGAGCCTGACAGAATTTAAAAGATTAACACACACACTCTAGGAGTAGCAATCTCAACTGTGTCTATAGTCCCATTAGGCTGGGTGAACCCTGCCTGAACTTCCGGGGAATTTGAATTCTTTTTTTTTTTTTAAAGTATATATTTTTGGGCTTTTATGCCTTTAATGGGACAGGACAGTGTAGAGAGACAGGAAGCGAGTGGGAGAGAGAGCTGGGGTGGGATCCGGAAAGGACCACGGGGCGGGAATCGAACCCGGGTCGCCGGCGTGCGGTGCAGGTGCCCCAGCCAGTCGCGCCACGACTGGGGCCGGAATTTGAATTCTAAAAGATTGAGTTTAGTATGGTGAAAACCAGACTATGGTCCCATCTCACTGTGCAGATAAAACTGGTGAGTCTGAGCCCACAGTGCAGTGTTATGGTGCCATCTAGTGGTCAATAGGAGAACATGCCTTTACTTTCACCACTGGAGGCTTCGCCAGCTTTAGAGCCATTTCATATCTACTGAGTACAGGAGACAGCAGGATCACATACACAGTCTTTATTTCCATAAATACACACACACCCGAACATACTCCGTCTCTCTCTCTCACCCACACATACGCAGGCATTCTGTATACCATCATATACACATAGACCAGATTTATGTTCAACATCAGTCACATTAGTGATAATTAAGATAATCTCACATTTGAACTACACTACCAACAATGGAAGCACAAATCCCATAGACATCACAAATATACATGACAGTAGTATATCCTGATAACATTTACAGTCATTATATTTCACATGTATTAAATATATGGTGAAGGTGTGTTTCATTCAATTATATGTATACCCATAACACACAACTTACAGAATTGATGTTCCACCAGTGAGCTATGTTAACAGTAGAATCATCGGCATCCTCTTAAATACTTGACCAAAGATCTGCGACATAAAACTCAATACAAATTGAGTAGACACAAATATCCAGTGTATACTTTGCTTGGTGATTCAGTGAAGTGACACACACTTACACACACAAACAAATCTGTGTGTCCCTGTGCATTCTGTCCTCAGATAGCAGCTAACTCCAGAACAGATCTGGCGTGAAACTTTTATCACAATCAGGATTGAACCTGGTGTGAATCTGGTTCACAATCAGAATTGATTGAATGAATGAGTGTGAATTTGGATCAGAATCCAGATTTGATCTGTTAAGTCAGGGCCAGAAACTGTTCCAGAATCAGCGCACATCTCACTAGTATTCTCTTATGTACACATATAGCATAGAACCCACAACCACTAACAAGCAAACCTGTAAAGGTAATGAATGTAAACTGATGTGAACTGACGAGGCCTTGGACAGGCAGCAGGCCCCACAGCACATCCAAATATGCGCTTGGTGATGGATCCAGTGCAGGACACTCCAGCTGTTACCTAGGCAACGCTGTCTACAACAACTGTTACCTAGGCAACACTGTCTACAATAGCTGTTACCTTGGCAACACTGTCTACAATAGCTGTTACCTAGGCAACAATGTGTACAATAGCTGTTACATTGGCAACACTGTCTACAATAGCTGTTACCTAGGCAACAATGTCTACAATAGCTGTTACCTTGGCAACACTGTCTACAATAGTTGTTACCTAGGCAATCCTGTCTACAACAACTCTTACCTAGGCAACACTGTCTACAATAGCTGTTACCTAGGCAACACTGTCTACAATAGCCGTTACCTATGCAACACTGTCTACAATAGCTGTTACCTAGGCAACACTGCCTACAACAACTGTTACCTAGGCAACAATGTGTACAATAGCTGTTACCTAGGAAACAATGTGTACAATAGCTGTTACCTAGGCAACACTGTCTACAGCAGGAGCACCTGCAAGGCTACGGTCCCCTACGGCACGAGAGGGACTCTTCACATTGCACTGTGTCTGAGAGGCTGCGCTTGTGATCAATGTACAGTAGAGTCGTTATTCTAGACCCAGCAGGCCGGGGGCTCTGGGGGAGATCTGGCCAGCACCTGGTGTTAGCCCGCACCACCTCCGGCTCAGACCCACCCCGGCCCTGGGCCAGTTAAGATACTCTGAGGATACCTAGGCTACTGAGATTACATATCTGTGTAAACACATCTCAAACACAACACAGCATTGTCATAACAATTAAAACTATACTGACATACACACTTACATACACACACACACACACACACACGTACATACATGCACACTGATATCTCTGAAAGGCCCGTGACCAGCTGGTTAGTGTGTATGGCACAAGGGTCGGGGGGAGAGAGCCCTGTCCTCTGGTGTGTAGTGTCAGATGTCTCCCCCTGCTGCTCCCTCTCTGGAACTGCAGGCTGTCAGGGCAGGTGTGACTGCTCAGGGTGGGTGGGTCGTCTCCATGGTTACCTTTGATGTCCTTGAGTCAACCTGTCATCCCAGACAGGCAGCAGATGAGAGAGAGAACACAGGGGGAGAGGGAGAAAGAGAGAGAGAAGGAGAGAGAGAGAGGAGAGGGACAGAAATAAGAGAGAGAGGAGAGGGAGAGAGGAGGAGGAAGATGAAGAGGGATGAGAGGAGGAGTGAGCAGTGTGGGTTTAAGAGAGGAAGAGGAAAAGGAAGAGTTGAAGAAGAGGAGGAGGAAGAGGAGAGGAAGAGTAGAGGAGTGTGGGTTTAAGAGAGGAAGAGGAGGAGTGAGCAGTGTGGGTTTAAGAGAGGAAGAGAAGGAGGAAGAGTAGAGGAAGAGGAGAAGGAGTGAGCAGTGTGGGTTTAAGAGAGGAAGAGGAGGAGGAAGAGTAGAGGAAGAGTAGAGGAGTGTGGGTTTAAGAGAGGAAGAGGAGGAGTGAGCAGTGTGGGTTTAAGAGAGGAAGAGAAGGAGGAAGAGTAGAGGAAGAGGAGAAGGAGTGAGCAGTGTGGGTTTAAGAGAGGAAGAGGAGGAGGAAGAGTAGAGGAAGAGGAGAAGGAGTGAGCAGTGTGGGTTTAAGAGAGGAAGAGTAGAGGAGTGTGGGTTTAAGAGAGGGAGAGGAGGAGGAAGAGGAGGAGTGAGCAGTGTGGGTTTAAGAGTCGAAGGAGGACTGAGGGGAGAGAGAGAGGAGGAGGAAGAGAGGGAGGAAGAGTAAGAGTGAGCGGTGTGGGTTTAAGAGTCGAAGGAGGACTGAGGGCTCTCTCCATGGGACGGACTCCCTTTGCTGGGCCGGCTGGGGGGTGGGGGGGGGGGGGGGGGTAGACAGAGAGAAGAGCGTCAGAGTGACCACCAGCGCGCGCACACACACACACACACACACACACACACACACACACACACACACACAGGGCTCCAGGCCATTACCAATCACAAGCACACTGGTGCTGAAAAATTCATTTTTGTTGGCAACATTCAGCGTGAATCAAACAAATATGCATTTACATTTAAATACATTTAAAAACATTACACATCACATGACATATCATCCCCATCATCATAAGATTCACTGGTTCACACACACACCATCATCATAGGATACACTGGTTCACACACACACACACACACACACACACACACCGCATCATCATAGGATACACTGGTTTCACACACACGGCAGGTTGCTAGGCAGCATTCACACACCGGAGATTGAGGCGAGACTTTCATACTCAAAAATACAGACTACAGCCGACACTGGAGGAGGTACAATCCAGATTCAATTCAGATACAATCTGGATCCAATTAACATCAGACTAAATCCATATTAGATCAGATCAACAGTAGATCATTCCAGATCTAAATCAGATCCAATCCAAGTCCAATTCACATCCAATTCAGATCCAATTCAGATCCAATTCAGATCCAATTCAGCTTAGTCTGGTCTGAGCCTGGTTCAGGGCAGCTGTAAACTGTTGTGTAAACTGCATGCACTCATATCCCAGATAGAGGCGGACTCTGGTGTTACGCCACAGAGAACCACTATCTGGGTCATGCCTATAGAATATATACTCTATTAATCTACATTAACACACCTAGTGATTCTATTGAAAATGACAAACACAAATGCTCACATAGGCTATTCTTAATACCCAGGGGTGAGTGCAAGTTCACAGAGTTCATACATACTGAAGTACATAGGAGTGATTACATGCGCTGGTAGCTTACAGTTCTGCTGTACATCAACAGTAGTGAACATGATCATGTATAGAGTCATTAGTTATTACTATTCCACATTATTATTACTATCACAGATTTATCATTCGTTTCA
>NC_085001.1:877857-885357 GCF_963854185.1 Sardina pilchardus | reverse complement strand
AGAGAAGGAGGGAGAAGAGGAGGAAGAGGAAGAAGAGGAGGAAATGAGGCAGGAAGAGAGGAAAAGGAAGAAGAGACGGAGGGAGAGAGGAGGAAGAGGGAGAGGGAGGAAGAGGGGGAGGAGGGAAGGAAAGGAAGGACTCGGCGTTAGAGAGTGTTGAGGTGCAGGGAACAGCTCAGGTAAAGACAGCACAGGTAAAGGCAGCACAGGTAAGGGCAGCACAGGTAAGGGCAGCACAGGTAAGGGCAGCACAGGTAAAGACAGCACAGGTAAAGAGCATTGGAGCTCTGCTGCTAGAGGCTAAACTCCCTCAGGAGAGAGACGGCATGATCACACAAAGCAGGGGACGGAGTGGACGATGCAGGAGAGAGAGGAAGTGTCCGCCTGAGAGGGGGCGAGGGGTGATGACACGGCTCTCAGAAGAGGTGAGGGATGATGACAAAAGAGGCGCGGGATGATGACACGGATAGCAGCTGATCAGAGCCACAGATCCGGCCCATATGACCCTGAGGCCTAACTGAACGAGGGCAGAGCAGTCTAACGTGGAGCCTGAGGCCTAACTGAACGAGGGCAGAGCAGTCTAACGTGGAGCCTGAGGCCTAACTGAACGAGGGCAGAGCAGTCTAACGTGGAGCCTGAGGCCTAACTGAACGAGGGCAGAGCAGTCTAACGTGGAGCCTGAATGACTATTGGGCAGGTGCAGAGAGTTGGTGCTGTACTCCGCTGGACAGGACCCCACACAAGCAGATTTGTTTACTAACCAGAGAGCCGTGTCGGCTGACAAGATCATATTTGGTGATTTCATACACATAGTCGGCTATGGCACAGCTGCTGTAAAGCTACTCTGGACTCTCTGGGTGAGTGGAGGGTGAAGCTGCCAGGCTGGTTCTCTGTAGAGAGATACTGTACTATGATACTGTACTATGATACTGTACTATGATACTGTACTATGACAAGTGCACATCAACATGACTCTCAAGAGGCTATATGAAGGTAAAGAAACCTGCATAGGGTGCCATGGAAACCACAAGTCTTTGCCCACCATTGAAATAGTGGCCCCTGATCGCCTCACTGGGCCCTTTGCCCATCATTTAAATAGTGGCCCCTGATCACCTCACTGGGCCCTTTGCCCATCATTTAAATAGTGGCCCCTGATCGCCTCGTCTGGGCCCTTTGCCCACCATTTAAATAGTGGCCCCTGATCGCCTCACTGGGCCAGACCCGGCCCGCATGCGGTTCTGAATCAGCCAGTGCCAGCGGATGATGGTGGATTTGAGATGAAATGAGAAGCTGGTCGCTGTGTGCCTGTGGGGGGCACCTCTAGACTGACCACACATGAACCGCGCCGGAGACTGACCACACATGCAGTGCTGACCAATCCGCGTTTGGATGGTCAAACCAAAAGAACTGAGCAGTTAGTAGGGAGAGAGAAGGGTCAGGTTAAGGGAGTGTCGGAGGGAAAATCAAATTAATTGTTTATGGAGGGCTGGGGTTGGGCTGGGGTTGGGCTGGGGTTGGGGTGGTTTGTGGATCATTGCACGTGCTGTGGTTGCTGTTGAAGAATACCACAGAATACCACAGTGTCCTTCAACACATCACTAATACAGCCACAGCTGCACACACACACCCTATAGCAATTCAACACATCACTAACACACACACATGTTGCACACACACACCCTATAGCAATTCAACACATCACTAACACAGCCACAGTTGCACACACACACACACACATGTTGCATACATACTGTATCACTAATGCGAGTGTGCGGCTACTCTTTTCGTTTTAAATCTGATGACCTCCTGGCCGACACCTTCACCTGGATGCGCATTACTCCTCCTCTCTCCGGAATAAAGACTATTAAAATCCAACCAATAGCATTTCCAATAAGCCTTAGCTTTAACTTAACGTGTGTGTGGGTTGGTTGTTGGTTGTGCAGCAATCTAGCATTTCTACTAAGCCTTAGCTTTAACTAAACGTGTGTGTGGGTTGGTTGCGCAGTAATCTAGCGTTTCTACTAAGCCTATAGCTTTAACTAAACGTGTGTGTGGGTTGGTTGTGCAGTAATCTAGCGTTTCTACTAAGCCTTAGCTTTAACTAAACGTGTGTGTGGGTTGGTTGTGCAGTAATCTAGCGTTTCTACTAAGCCTTAGCTTTAACTAAACGTGTGTGTGGGTTAGTGTGCAGTAATCTAGCGGTTGTGGGTTGGTTGCGCACTAATCTAGCGTTTCTACTAAGCCTTAGCTTTAACTAAACGTGTGTGTGGGTTGGTTGCGCAGTAATCTAGCGTTTCTGCTAAGCCTTTGCTTTAACTAAACGTGTGTGTGGGTCGGTGCGGTGGTAATCTAGCGTTTCTAAACGTGTGTGTGGGTCTGCGCGGCGCCTAACTAAACGTGTGTGTGGGTCGGTGCAGCACCTAACTAAACGTGTGTGTGGGTCGGTGCGGCGCCTAATAAACGTGTGTGTGGGTCGTGCGGCGGCTGCTCACACACTCACCTGGGCACACCCGGGGGCACGCGGGTGGGGCGGTGGGGCACCTGTGGGGGGGCGCTGGGGTCTGGCGAGGCGCCCGGGCGGGAGGGCACAGGGGGGGCTCCCGTGGCAGGGGGGGTCGGGGGGGCACTGCGGCCACCGGGGCGAGGGGGGCCAGGGGGGGCACGGCGCTGGGGGGTGGGGCTGGACATCGGAGACCTGGGACTGAAGAAACAGATGAGATAAGAAATCAACCGAGATAAGAAAAAACAAGATCCTCCTCCACCCTCCTGCACTCCTCCTCCATCAGATAGGAGATGGCACAGTCACAGACGAGATAAGAAATCAACTGAGATAAGAAATCGATGGCACAGACACAGGAGAGATAAGAAACAGACCGAGATCCTCCTCCACCCCCCTCCTCCCCTGCTCCTCCCACTCCTCCTCCACCTCCTCCCCTGCTCCTACTCCTCCTCCACCTCCTCCTCCCCTGCTCCTCCCACTCCTCCTCCACCTCCTCCTCCCCCCTCCTCCCCCCTCCTCCTCCTCCTCCTCCTCCTCCTCCTCCACCCCCCTCCTCCTCCCCTGCTCCTCCCACTCCTCCTCCTCCTCCTCCTCCTCCTCCCCCCTCCTCCCCTCCTCCTCCTCCTCCCCCTCCTCCTCCTCCTCCCCGCTCCTCGGCGCTCCTCCTCTGGCGTACCTGCGTCCCGCGGCTCCTCCCTGCACCTGCAGCCAGGAGGTGTCGACGGGTGGGGGCATGGCGGTGGTGATGGTGGTGGTGCTGATGTCGCCGATGATGTGGAGCGCCTCGCGCAGCGCGTGGTACATGCGCAGCATCTCGTCCCGGTGCTGAGCCTGCTCCTGAGACTCCTCCATCAGAGAGTTCTGGTCCCCGCACGAGTACAGCTGAGCCAGCAGCTCCGCATGGATGAACTCCTTAGTCTGAGGGAGAGAGGGAGAGAGGGAGGGGAGAGGGAGAGAGAGAGAGAGGGAGGGAGGGGGAGAGAGGGAGAGAGAGAGAGAGAGAGAGAGAGAGGGAGAGAGAGGGAGGGAGAGGGAGGGAGAGAGAGAGAGAGAGAGAGAGAGAGAGAGAGGGAGAGAGGGAGGAGAGTAGGGAGAGAAAGAACGTTAGAGAGAGAGGGTTGGGGGGGGAAGCGAGGCCGTCTCTGTTGTTCATCATCGTAATGTGTAATGTTCTGTTGCGGTGGTTCTCAAACTTTGGAGGTGGTGAATTGTCAAGCCTCACCTGACCTGACCCTATCAACCCAGCAAGATGGTGAGACTAATGTTGAAATGGTTTGCTGGATCAGATGCTATTTTAATTCATCTAATGGTCTGTTTATGACTCTTATGTTTGTCAAAAACAGAAAGGCATTATTAAAGATTACATTATTAAAGATGAGCACAACAAAAAATCAAGTTCTTCACCCCCCCTGACGTGTCTCTATTCCCCCCCAGTGGGGCCGGTCTCACACACGGAGAACCACTGCTCTACTGGCCGCTCTACTGGCTGCTCTACTGGCCGCTCTACTGGCTGCTCTACTGGCCGCTCTACTGGCTGCTCTACTGGCCGCTCTATTGGCTGCTCTACTGGCTGCTCTATTGGCTGCTCTACTGGCCGCTCTACTGGCCGCTCTATTGGCTGCTCTATTGGCTGCTCTACTGGCTGCTCTACTGGCTGCTCTATTGGCTGCTCTATTGGCTGCTCTACTGGCCGCTCTATTGGCTGGGGACATGCTGTAGTCCAAGAGGCTGTGGATGTTTTTTGTATGTGACTATGTGTGTGCAAGTGTGTGTGTGTGTGTGTGTGTGTGTGTGGGGGGGGGGGATCTTGGGGATGAGGTCGCGTACGGTGCGGTTCACGATGGCCATGTAGGAGTGTGTGTGTGTGTGTGTGTGTGTGTGTGCTCACGTTGTTGATCATCAGGTGCATGATGGTCTTGGGGATGAGGTCTCGTACGGTGCGGTTGACGATGGCCATGTAGGAGTGTGTGTGTGTGTGTGTGTGTGTGTGTGTGTGTGTGTGTGTGTGTGTGTGTGTGTGTGTGTGCTCACGTTGTTGATCATCAGGTGCATGATGGTCTTGGGGATGAGGTCTCGTACAGTGCGGTTCACGATGGCCATGTAGGAGTGTGTGTGTGTGTGTGTGTGTGTGTGTGTGTGTGTGTGTGTGCTCACGTTGTTGATCATCAGGTGCATGATGGTCTTGGGGATGAGGTCTCGTACGGTGCGGTTGACGATGGCCATGTAGGAGTGTGTGTGTGTGTGTGTGTGTGTGTGTGTGTGTGTGTGTGTGTGTGTGTGTGTGTGTGTGTGCTCACGTTGTTGATCATCAGGTGCATGATGGTCTTGGGGATGAGGTCTCGTACAGTGCGGTTCACGATGGCCATGTAGGAGTGTGTGTGTGTGTGTGTGTGTGTGTGTGTGTGTGTGTGTGTGCTCACGTTGTTGATCATCAGGTGCATGATGGTCTTGGGGATGAGGTCTCGTACGGTGCGGTTCACGATGGCCATGTAGGAGTGTGTGTGTGTGTGTGTGTGTGTGTGTGTGTGTGTGTGCTCACGTTGTTGATCATCAGGTGCATGATGGTCTTGGGGATGAGGTCTCGTACGGTGCGGTTCACGATGGCCATGTAGGAGTGTGTGTGTGTGTGTGTGTGTGTGTGTGTGTGTGTGTGTGTGTGTGTGTGTGCTCACGTTGTTGATCATCAGGTGCATGATGGTCTTGGGGATGAGGTCTCGTACGGTGCGGTTCACGATGGCCATGTAGGAGTGTGTGTGTGTGTGTGTGTGTGTGTGTGTGTGTGTGTGTGTGTGTGTGTGTGCTCACGTTGTTGATCATCAGGTGCATGATGGTCTTGGGGATGAGGTCTCGTACGGTGCGGTTGACGATGGCCATGTAGGAGTGTGTGTGTGTGTGTGTGTGTGTGTGTGTGTGTGTGTGTGTGTGTGTGTGTGTGCTCACGTTGTTGATCATCAGGTGCATGATGGTCTTGGGGATGAGGTCTCGTACAGTGCGGTTCACGATGGCCATGTAGGAGTGTGTGTGTGTGTGTGTGTGTGTGTGTGTGTGTGTGTGTGTGCTCACGTTGTTGATCATCAGGTGCATGATGGTCTTGGGGATGAGGTCTCGTACAGTGCGGTTCACGATGGCCATGTAGGAGTGTGTGTGTGTGTGTGTGTGTGTGTGTGTGTGTGTGTGTGTGTGTGTGTGCTCACGTTGTTGATCATCAGGTGCATGATGGTCTTGGGGATGAGGTCTCGTACGGTGCGGTTGACGATGGCCATGTAGGAGTCCACCAGGCTGCGGATCGTCTCCACCTGCCGCTCCAGCTGAGGGTCCATGGAGTGCATGAAGCTGTCCGAGCTGCTCTCATCCATGGACTCACTCTGCATTACACACACACACACACACACACCGCATTATGCACACACACAACGCGTTATACACACACACACAACGCATTATGCACACACACACAACGCGTTATACACACACACACACACACACACACACACACACACACACACACACGTGTTATATATACACACACACACACACACACACACAAAACGCATTATACACACACACAACATATGTACACACACACACACTTGCTCTATAGTGAACTATGTATGGTGTGAGTAGATTCATTACACACACACACACACTTGCTCTATAGTATACTGCTATGGTGTGAGTAGATTCATTACACACACACACACACACACACACACACACTTGCTCTAGTCTATAGTATACTGCTATGGTGTGAGTAGATTCCCATGCAAAGCATCTCCAGCAGCTCCATCACTAACCTTCTCCTTATCCTGGTGGAGCGCATGGAGGGGAGGGTGGAGCAAGAACAGGGTGGAGGAAGAACAGGGTGGAGGAAGCAGAGGGTGGAGGAGGAACAGGGTGGAGGAAGAACAGGGAGGTGTTAGTGTTAGTAGAAATAACGCAATAAGTCAGTAAAAGAGCAATACCACATCAGTCATGGCTACTGGTGCTGTTGGAGCTAAGGAGCTCGGCTAGCACGCGTAGCCGCTAAACTAAAGGCTGTTGGAGCTAAGGAGCTCGGCTAGCACGCGTAGCCGCTAAACTAAAGGCTGTTGGAGCTAAGGAGCTCGGCTAGCACGCGTGGCCGCTAAAGGCTGTTGGAGCTAAGGAGCTCGGCTAGCACGCGTAGCCGCTAAACTAAAGGCTGTTGGAGCTAAGGAGCTCGGCTAGCACGCGTAGCCGCGCTAAACTAAAGGCTGTTGGAGCTAAGGAGCTCGGCTAGCACGCGTGGCCGCTAAAGGCTGTTGGAGCTAAGGAGCTCGGCTAGCACGCGTAGCCGCTAAAGGCTGTTGCAGCTAAGGAGCTCGGCTAGCACGCGTAGCCGCTAAAGGCTGTTGCAGCTAAGGAGCTCGGCTAGCACGCGTAGCCGCTAAAGGCTGTTGCAGCTAAGGAGCTCGGCTAGCACGCGTAGCCGCTAAAGGCTGTTGGAGCTAGCTCGGCTAGCCGCTCTCATTTTGATGACACTGACAGTTTCCTTCACATGAACAGTTCTTTGAATGGACAATCCATTTTGAGCAAGTGACGTGCTTTTGCAGGTTATCCACTAGGTGTTCAGAAAGCGCCTGAGAAGAACTGTAAATGCATGACGAAAAGAACACTGACAGGTTCTTGTTCACACACATGATCTTGGTAGTGCCTGATATGATTAAAGAATGACAAGAGTTAGCTGATTAAGGTGCTGTTAAGAACTGGTGAAGTTTTAAGTACTTTGAAATAAAGAAGTATCTGTGAGCTTGAGATAGATAGATATATAGATAGATAGATAGATAGATAGGATAGATAAATCTCTCTCACCACTACACACTCTGGGTAGATAGATAGATAGATAGATAGATAGATAGATAGATAGATAGATAGATAGGATAGACAGATCTCACCACCACACGCTCTGAGTAAACTCCAGCCCGCAGAAAGGAGGCCTTCCAGCCGTCCACGTCCTCCTGAGTGTCACAGGCCAACTCCAG
>NC_085001.1:862857-867857 GCF_963854185.1 Sardina pilchardus | reverse complement strand
TGTGTGTGTGTGTGTGTGTGTGTGTGTGTTACCTTGACGAGCTCAAAGGGGAAGCGCTCGTGGAAGATACGGTTGATGCGAGCTCCTCCTGATAGCTCATAGGTGTGTGTGTGTGTGTGTGTGTGTGTGTGTGTGTGTGTGTGTTACCTTGACGAGCTCAAAGGGGAAGCGCTCGTGGAAGATGCGATTGATGCGAGCTCCTCCTGATAGCTCATAGGTGTCGATCTGGTCACCAGAGCCCTCGATGCACTTCTCAAAGTCCACAGCAAACTGCTGCACCATCCTGCACACACACACACAGACACACACACACACACATCATTACAAGTTGTTACAAGTTGTGAACGAATATAAGTACCTTGGTATAGTAATTGATTCACAACTCACTTTTAAAACCCAAGTGAAGAAGGTTGTACACAGAATAAAATTCAATCTTAACAATTTTAGATACATAAGGAATAATTTAACAACTGAAGCATCTAAGTTGTATATGCATTCTATGATACTGTCACACATAAACTACTGTCTTACCAGCTGGACACAGGCATCAAGAACAACTCTACAACCAGTAGAAAAGCTTTATAAGCAGGCTTTGAAAACACTGGATAAGAAACCAAATGCTTATCATCATTGTAATGTTTTAGCAAAATATAAGTTCCTCAACTGGGAAAACATGATTAAGCTTGCTGATATAGTGCTAGTCTATAAGATCTTTCATGGCTTAGCCCCACCTCCACTCAATGAGTTCATCAAGCAAAATCTAAACACAAGCACAAGATCCTTTACTAGAGGGGACTGCAAAATACCATACAGAAAAACAGCTTTTGCCCAGTCAGCCTTCTCTTACCGAGCTGCACACACTTGGAATACCATACCAATACAGTTTAGGAGCAGCACAAGCATAAACCAATTCACTAAATCCATAAAACAATGGCTACTGGACAAACAAATATGCACTCACAAGTAATGTGGTTTCACCATCTTTTTGTCTGCATTTGTGAGCTGTCTGACTGCTGTGTAAGCTCTGTGTTTAATCTATTTTATGTTTTATGTCTTTTATTTTTCCTTCCCATTCTCTTATGCTGGTATGTTGCTACATCTGTCATCCTAGTCTGTTTTCTGGCTATGTCAGTATGTAGTGCTTGTATTACTTGTGATTGTATGTCTGTATACATATTTTATGTCTTTTTTCTTCATCTGTCTTCTTTTAAACATCAACCTGCCAGGGACTGCAGATGGAAAATAGTCTTTGACTAAATCTGGTGCATTTACATGTTCCAATGGGGCATGTTGATTAATGTACATTGTCCCTCTCTTAAATAAATAAAAAAAAAAAAAAAAAAAATCATCAAAGAACCTTACAAAAGACTCAGATGACCATTGATGGAGAGTGTTTGTGTTTGTGTGTGTGTGAGAGAGAGAGTGTGTGTATTTTGCCTCCTACCATCAGGAAGGAGGTTTAACTCTCTAAAATGGGTCAGGTCTAACAGATACCTGAGATCAGCTGTACCAACAGCTGTTGGGTTTCTCAACAAACTATACCACAGACCCTGGTGTGGAGCTCAGCGCAGCGCCTCTGGTGGAGCATGGTGGAACTACAAGGGTCTGGCGAGAGTCAGGCTAACAGCTCAGACTCCATATTTAGGACATGGGTTGGGTCTGTGGCTATTTTAAAACCTAACTTCCTAACTGTGTCCTCAAAGATCTCCTGTACGGAGGATGAGGGCTGAGTCCCCATCATTGTCCCTGCCCTCTTCACAAGGTTCTGGAGTTGTGCTTTGTCTTTTACAGTCAGCTTGCAGAACCTTGACTCAAAGACTCACTGCAGCAGGGCTTAGGTCTTGTGTGTGTGTGTGTGTGTGTGTGTGTGTGTGTGTGTAGACTCACTGCAGCAGGGCCTTGGTCTTGTATGTATGTGTGTGTGTGTGTGTGTGTGTGTGTGTAGACTCACTGCAGCAGGGCCTTGGTCTTGTATGTGTGTGTGTGTGTGTGTGTGTGTGTGTGTGTGTGTGTGTGTAGACTCACTGCAGCAGGGCCTTGGTCTTGTATGTGTGTGTGTGTGTGTGTGTGTGTGTGTGTGTGTAGACTCACTGCAGCAGGGCCTCGGTCTTGCGTGAGGGGTTGTCGGGTCTGAAGTTCTTGTACTCCTCCACCTCCTTCTCACTGTGTGTGTGTGTGTGTGTGTGTGTGTGTGTGTGTGTGTGTGTGTGTGTGTGTGTGTGTGTGTGTGTGTGTGTGTGTGTGTGTGTGTGTAGACTCACTGCAGCAGGGCCTTGGTCTTGCGTGAGGGGTCGTCGGGTCTGAAGTTCTTGTACTCCTCCACCTCCTTCTCACTGTGTGTGTGTGTGTGTGTGTGTGTGTGTGTGTGTGTGTGTGTGTATAAGACTCACTGCAGCAGGGCCTTGGTCTTGCGTGAGGGGTCGTCGGGTCTGAAGTTCTTGTACTCCTCCACCTCCTTCTCACTGTGTGTGTGTGTGTGTGTGTGTGTGTGTGTGTGTGTGTGTGTGTGTGTGTGTGTGTGTGTGTGTGTGTGTGTGTGGACTCACTGCAGCAGGGCCTTGGTCTTGCGTGAGGGGTCGTCGGGTCTGAAGGTCTTGTACTCCTCCACCTCCTTCTCACTGTGTGTGTGTGTGTGTGTGTGTGTGTGTGTGTATATAAGACTCACTGCAGCAGGGCCTTGGTCTTGCGTGAGGGGTCGTCGGGTCTGAAGGTCTTGTACTCCTCCACCTCCTTCTCACTGTGTGTGTGTGTGTGTGTGTGTGTGTGTGTGTGTGTGTGTGTGTGTGTGTGTGTGTGTGTGTGTGTGTGTGTGTGTGTAGACTCACTGCAGCAGGGCCTTGGTCTTGCGTGAGGGGTCGTCGGGTCTGAAGGTCTTGTACTCCTCCACCTCCTTCTCACTGTGTGTGTGTGTGTGTGTGTGTGTGTGTGTGTGTGTGTAGACTCACTGCAGCAGGGCCTTGGTCTTGCGTGAGGGGTCGTCGGGTCTGAAGGTCTTGTACTCCTCCACCTCCTTCTCACTGTGTGTGTGTGTGTGTGTGTGTGTGTGTGTGTGTGTGTGTGTGTGTAGACTCACTGCAGCAGGGCCTTGGTCTTGCGTGAGGGGTCGTCGGGTCTGAAGCTCTTGTACTCCTCCACCTCCTTCTCACTGTGTGTGTGTGTGTGTGTGTGTGTGTGTGTGTGTGTGTGTGTGTGTGTGTGTGTGTGACTCACTGCAGCAGGGCCTTGGTCTTGCGTGAGGGGTCGTCGGGTCTGAAGTTCTTGTACTCCTCCACCTCCTTCTCACTGTGTGTGTGTGTGTGTGTGTGTGTGTGGTGTGTGTGTGGACTCACTGCAGCAGGGCCTTGGTCTTGCGTGAGGGGTCGTCGGGTCTGAAGGTCTTGTACTCCTCCACCTCCTTCTCACTGTGTGTGTGTGTGTGTGTGTGTGTGTGTGTGTGTGTGTGTGTGTGTGTGTGGACTCACTGCAGCAGGGCCTTGGTCTTGCGTGAGGGGTCGTCGGGTCTGAAGGTCTTGTACTCCTCCACCTCCTTCTCACTGTGTGTGTGTGTGTGTGTGTGTGTGTGTGTGTGTGTGTGTGTGTGTGTGTGGACTCACTGCAGCAGGGCCTTGGTCTTGCGTGAGGGGTCGTCGGGTCTGAAGGTCTTGTACTCCTCCACCTCCTTCTCACTGTGTGTGTGTGTGTGTGTGTGTGTGTGTGTGTGTGTGTGTGTGTGTGTGTGTGGACTCACTGCAGCAGGGCCTTGGTCTTGCGTGAGGGGTCGTCGGGTCTGAAGGTCTTGTACTCCTCCACCTCCTTCTCACTGTGTGTGTGTGTGTGTGTGTGTGTGTGTGTGTGTGTGTGTGTGTGTGTGTGGACTCACTGCAGCAGGGCCTTGGTCTTGCGTGAGGGGTCGTCGGGTCTGAAGGTCTTGTACTCCTCCACCTCCTTCTCACTGTGTGTGTGTGTGTGTGTGTGTGTGTGTGTGTGTGTGTGTGTGTGTGTGTGGACTCACTGCAGCAGGGCCTTGGTCTTGCGTGAGGGGTCGTCGGGTCTGAAGGTCTTGTACTCCTCCACCTCCTTCTCACTGTGTGTGTGTGTGTGTGTGTGTGTGTGTGTGTGTGTGTGTGTGTGTGTGTGGACTCACTGCAGCAGGGCCTTGGTCTTGCGTGAGGGGTCGTCGGGTCTGAAGGTCTTGTACTCCTCCACCTCCTTCTCACTGTGTGTGTGTGTGTGTGTGTGTGTGTGTGTGTGTGTGTGTGTGTGTGTGTGGACTCACTGCAGCAGGGCCTTGGTCTTGCGTGAGGGGTCGTCGGGTCTGAAGGTCTTGTACTCCTCCACCTCCTTCTCACTGTGTGTGTGTGTGTGTGTGTGTGTGTGTGTGTGTGTGTGTGTGTGTGTGTGTGGACTCACTGCAGCAGGGCCTTGGTCTTGCGTGAGGGGTCGTCGGGTCTGAAGGTCTTGTACTCCTCCACCTCCTTCTCACTGTGTGTGTGTGTGTGTGTGTGTGTGTGTGTGTGTGTGTGTGTGTGTGTGTGTGTGTGGACTCACTGCAGCAGGGCCTTGGTCTTGCGTGAGGGGTCGTCGGGTCTGAAGGTCTTGTACTCCTCCACCTCCTTCTCACTGTGTGTGTGTGTGTGTGTGTGTGTGTGTGTGTGTGTGTAGACTCACTGCAGCAGGGCCTTGGTCTTGCGTGAGGGGTCGTCGGGTCTGAAGGTCTTGTACTCCTCCACCTCCTTCTCGATGGACAGCAGCTGACTCTGCAGCTTGTTGCGCAGCGCCGGGAGCGTGTCACGGATGTGATTGGTCAGTTGCTTTGGGAGGGAGGGAAACCTGAGTGAGTTCTGTGCTGTGATTGGTCAGTTGCTTTGGGAGGGAGGGAAACCTGAGTGAGTTCTGTGCTGTGATTGGTCAGTTGCTTTGGGAGGGAGGGAAACCTGAGTGAGTTCTGTGCTGTGATTGGTCAGTTGCTTTGGGAGGGAGGGAAACCTGAGTGAGTTCTGTGCTGTGATTGGTCAGTTGCT
>NC_085001.1:855357-857857 GCF_963854185.1 Sardina pilchardus | reverse complement strand
TTAGCACCTTATATAGGGCTCGGGCACACGCCTTGCATTCTAGGAATATTGCCGCCATGTTGGTAGCGCACCGAACGTAATATCCATTCATTCAGATGCAGAAGACAAGAAGCAGAAATATAGTATTAGCGATCGTGGGTTGCGCTTTTACACCCCACTACACAGCAACATACGACCAAGAAGGCAAAAACTAAGTAACAGGAACACATTAACAGGCGGGAGTAAATCCATAATCCATAGTAAACTAAGGAGTGAGGCTGCCAATATGGCTGCCTGCAAAGTTTTCATGTCACAATCCCGAGCCGGAGAGAAAAACACCTGAGGCAGAGATAGCGCATCATGTTAGCACGTTAGCAAGTTATATTACGGAGAGAAAAACACGCTCTCAGGCTGATGGGTACGGTTGTGTGTGTGTGTGTGTGTGTGTGTGTGTGTGTGTGCCGTGTGGGGAGTACACTCTCAGGTTGATGGGCACTGGTGTGTGTGTGTGTGTGTGTGTGTGTGTGTGTGTGTGTGTGTGTGTGTGTGTACCGTGTGGAGAGTACACTCTCAGGTTGATGGGCACTGGCGAGATGCCTTTGTTCTGTCCGGTCACTCGGTCCGTTTCCGCCTCGATCTCCTGACGCACCTCATCGAAGTCCGTGAACTTCTTCCCTTTACAGTGCAGGAACTCAGCATACTCTACACACACACACACACACACAAAGTAAAACACAATTCAGGACAGGAGTCATCACACAGCTCACACATCTCACACACTCTACGCACTCTCTCTCTCTCTCTCTCTCTCTCTCTCTACACACACACAGAAAAAACACACTTAGGACAGAAGACATTACACACACAGCTCACACACACAAAACACACTATAGGACAGAATATATTACTTAGAGCTCACATAGCTTACACAGCTCAAACACCACACACAGCTAACACCCCCCCCCACACACACACACACCCCACCCGACACACACATACACACACACACACACACACACACACACCCCACCCAACACGCACATACACAGCCACCCCCTCTCACACACACACACACACGGGAACAGATGGTGTTAGTTGGTATTGATCAGGCAGACATAAAGGCCAGATCAGTCCTAAAGACATATTGATTTATTCAAATGTAAGGGTGTCTAATGCAATGCACTGTTTTGTTTGCTTTGTGCTGTTTTGTTCTTTTACTGGGGTCCCCTACAGGTTGTGGGGTACTTCTATTCCACAGCTGTCATGAACACCTCTCCGCTCACACCTCCCCTGTGCACGGTACAAGGGGATTTGCTTACAGGCCAAAGGGTAGGAACCCGCCAAGACGATCTCCAAGGAGCCATGTGGACCAACAAGGTAGTATTACACACGTCCATAGAAATAAGCTATTGCACCTTTGCCATGAAGCAATTTGTGATTCTTGGAGTCGGGGGAGAAGTACGTTCTCAGTATTGGTTATTCTCTCTATGAAGCTGTTATATTAAGTATAGCATTAGGCATCATAATGCAAAATGTGCTTTATTGCATGAGAAAGTGTTTAGAGTTATTCATTTTGAGAGTGTGTTGTCTGGGGCAGGTGTGGGAGTGTGTTGTCTGGGGCAGGTGAGAGTGTGTGTTGTCTGGGGCAGGTGTGGGACTCACCTGTGGGGCAGTTGATTAGCTGCAACACCAGGGGGCGACGTGTCACAATGCCAGAACCACGGGGCAGGAAGTCCCTTATAAGGAAGAGGAGAAGAAGAGAAGAGAAGAACAGAGGAGAGGAGAAGAGGAGAAGAGAAGAGAGGAGAAGAACAGAGGAGAGGAGAGAGAGGAGAGAGAGGAGAAGAAAATAAAATAAAAGAGGAGAGGAAAGGAGACAAGAGGAGAAAAAAGAGAAGAGCAGAGGTGAAAAGAGAAGAGAGGAGAAGAGGAGAAGAGAAGAGAAGAGATGAGAAGAAAAGAGAGGAGAAGAGGGAAGTAGAGAAAAGAAGAGAGTAGAGGAGAAGAGAAGAGAGGAGAAGAGAAGAGAAGAGAAGAGTAGAGGAGAAGAGAAGAGAGGAGAAGAGAAGAGAAGAGAGGAGAAGAGGAGAAGAGGTCATTCTTACTGTCGAATATAAATTGTTGTCTCTTTTTATTTGCTTTAATTTTATGACCTAGCTGACAGTAGACTACAGCTGCATAAGACAGATGTTCCTGTGTGTGTGTGTGTGTGTGTGTGTGTGTGTGTGTGTGTGTGTGTGTGTGTGTGTGTGTGTGTGTGTGTGTGTGTGTGTGTGTGTGTGTGTGTGTCCTTCATTAATTTAAAAGTGAATATAAAAAGTATTGCCCAGCCCTGCTGACATATGGGCTATTACTCTTCAGCTCTTGTCTTCTTCAGCACCCAGAGCCCAGAGGAGGAGGAGGTGTGTGTGTGTGTGTGTGTGTGTGTGTGTCTGTGTGTGTGTGTGTGTGTGTGTGTGTGTGTTGTGTGTGTGTGTGTGTGTGTGTGTGTGTGTGTGTGTGTGTGTGTGTGTGTGTGTGT
>NC_085001.1:817857-847857 GCF_963854185.1 Sardina pilchardus | reverse complement strand
CAGCATGGGAACCATAAAACCCAGTATGTAGAGTAAGGGAACCTTATAACCCAGCATGTAGAGTAAGAGAACCTTATAACCCAGCATGGAAACCTTATAAGCCAGCATGTAGAGTAACCCAGCATGTAGAGTGAGGGAACCTTATAACCCAGCGTGTAGAGTAAGAGAACCTTATAACCCAGCATGTAGAGTAACAGGCAGTCTGCCCCGTCTAATTGGCTAATTGAACGTGTGTGAGTGTCTGTGATGGAACTGTGTACAGGTCACTGTTGCTCCGATGTCTGTTGCCATGACTCCTGACTCCATTGTCTGGTTGCCATGAGTCCTGACGCCATTGTTTGGTTGCCATGACTCCTGGGTCCATTGTTTGGTTGCCATGACTCCTGACTCATTGTTTGGCTGCCATGACGCCTGACTCCATGTTTGGTTGCCATGACTCCTGACTCCATTGTTTGGCTGCCATGACGCCTGACTCCATTGTTTGGTTGCCATGACTCCTGACTCCATTGTTTGGTTGCCATGACTCCTGACTCCATTGTTTGGTTGCCATGACTCCTGAGTCCATTGTTTGGTTGCCATGACTCCTGACTCCATTGTTTGGTTGCCATGACTCCTGACTCCATGTTTGGCTGCAGGTTTCTCGGTAGCCGGAGGGCAGCGCTTCAGCCAGTTCTTCATGGCGGGGGTCCGCCCCCCCGTCCTGCGCCAGCCCCACCGTGCAGCACCACCAGCTGCCCCAGCAGGGGGCGTCAGAGCCTCCTTTACCCCCGGAGGATACCCCCACCCCCAGACCAGCACCAACAACTACCCCCACCCTCAGACCAGCAGCACCAACAACTACCCCCACCCCCAGACCAGCAGCACCAACAACTACCCCCACCCTCAGACCAGCAGCAACAACTACCCCCACCCTCAGACCAGCAGCACCAACAACTACTCCCACCCCCAGACCAGCAGCAGCAACAACTACTCCCACCCCCAGACCAGCACCAACAACTACCCCCACCCTCAGACCAGCACCAACAACTACCCCCACCCTCAGACCAGCAGCACCAACAACCAGGTCCACTCCTCTCTGCTCTAAACTGGCTCAGTTCCCACATGTGTGTGTGTGTGTGTGTGTGTGTGTGTGTGTGTGTGTGTGTGTGTGTGTGTGTGTGTGTGTGCGTGTGTGCGCAGTTTCTGTGGGGTGTAGTAATGATATGTCCTTTAAATGACTTGCAGTGTTTGTATACAATAATAAGGCCACTGTGCAGTTATGTACTTCGTTGTTGTTATTGCTTTATTACACGGCTCTTCAGAGTGCTGCAGAAAGTTCCATTCACTTGAATGGGCCTTCCCACCGTTCCATAGGGAGCCTAAGTCTCCGCCCCTTCCGCTCGGTCCACTGGACCTAAGATCGGAAAAATAATGAATGATAGTCTATGGAGAAAGATAAATTATTTTCTGGTCCCGATCGTCTTGTACCATGAATTACACATATGACGTTTGTCAATTTTAAAGACAAATTTTCATGTAAAGACATTTGCAGTTCATTTCGCAACTAGTGAAAGTGACATAGTTGCCAGCAAGATGTAACCGCTAACTAGCATAACAGCTAGCTAACTAGCGAGCCGCTCGTTTCATTGAGTTGGTGACGTACATCGTTTGAGACAAGAGATGTAGTCCACTGGGCGGATTCGCACAAAAGTAAGAAACTTTTAACAACTAATAAACTTTTAAAGTCTATTGAATAACAGTACTTTATTGATGTGAAAAATGATCTTTTAAATTCGCACACATCATATGTGAAATGCACACTACAATTCGAACGGGACCAAAAAATAATAGTTATCTACTCCATTGACCCCCGTTCATAATTTTTCGCGATTTAGGTCCAATGGACCGGAAGTAGATGCGCGTCGTTCCATGCACATGCCTGGGCCTTCCTAGAGTTCCATTCACCTGAATGGGCTTTCCCAACGTTTAAATCTATATATGACCGCTGCAAAATATGTAATGATCGCAGTCAATGGCAGCGGGTTTTGTGCTTTTAATTCACGTCTTTCGTATCAGTCCGCAACAACTCCGTTCACCTCTTGTAATGGAATTCCATTGAATTTAATTCCATTGTGTGTGTGTGTGTGTGTGTGTGTGTGTGTGTGTGTGTGTGTGTGTGCGTGTGTGATACTCGTAAGATTACACGTAAGCCCAAACACGTAAGATTAACTGTTTATTTTGTTAACGGAAGCCACAAAACGGTTGCCAAATCATTGCTAAAGACACATTGTGTTAAAGGGATATTCCGCCATTTGTGGAAATACGATCATTTTCCACCTTCCCTCAAGCAAAACAATCGATATTTACCTTGTTCCCGTTCATCCAGCCATTCTGTGAGTCTGGCGATACAACTTTTAGCTTCAGCCTAGCATAGATCATTGAATCGGATTAGACCATTAGCTTCTCGCCTGCTAGCTTCATGTTTAAAAGTGACTAAGATTTCTGGTAATTTTCCCATTTAAAACGTGTCTCCTCTCAAGTTAGAAAGTGCAATCAGACCAACTGAAAATGAAACCTGCCGTTTTTCTAGGCTGATTTGACATGGAACTACATTCTCATCTGGCGTAATAATCAAGGCAACTTGCAGCTACTGGCACTACTACTGCTTGATGTCTATGGGGACTATTTTCAGATGCTGCGTACGATATCACTGCGCCTATGGTACGTTTGCAAGTTGCCTTGATTATTACGCCAGATGAGAGTGTAGTTCTGTAAACGTTTTAAATGGGAAAATAATCAGAAATCTTAGTCACTTTTAAACATGAAGCTAGCAGGCGAGAAGCTAATGGTCTAATCCGATTCAGTGATCTATGCTAGGCTGAAGCTAAAAGTTGTATCGCCAGACTCACAGAATGGCTGGATGAACGGGAACAAGGTAAATATCGATTGTTTTGATCGAGGGGAGGTGGAAAATGAGCGTATTTCCAAAAATGGCGGAATATCCCTTTAAGTTTCATTTCTCGTTTTGGCAGGTAGCCGTATAATAAGCGGGATAATGTATAGAACACCGGTAATTATCCCTTTTCCTTCAGGATGAAGCAAAACATCTCCACTGTGCGTCGGGGTTCTGTTCATCCTGTCGGGACTTATCTTCTGATAATTAGTGGCGGACAATACACTATCCCTTACATGTTGTTGTGCTTGTTCTTGTGTATTCTGTACATCTTCAATACATTATCCCTTACATATCCCTTACATTATCCCCACAGGGCAACGCTACACAGGGCAACGCTGGCACTGCCACCACACAGGGCAACGTTACAGAGGGCAACGCTACACAGGGCAACGCTGGCACTGCCACCACACAGGGCAACGCTGGCACTGCCACTCCAGAGGGCAACGCTACAGAGGGCAACGCTACACAGGGCAACGCTGGCACTGCCACCACACAGGGCAACGCTACAGAGGGCAACGCTGGCACTGCCACCACACAGGGCAACGCTGGCACTGCCACCACACAGGGCAACGCTGCACAGGGCAACGCTACAGAGGGCAACGCTGGCACTGCCACCACACAGGGCAACGCTACAGAGGGCAACGCTGGCACTGCCACCACACAGGGCAACGCTGCACAGGGCAACGCTACAGAGGGCAACGCTGGCACTGCCACCACACAGGGCAACGCTGCACAGGGCAACGCTACAGAGGGCAACGCTGGCGCCGCAGGTGAGAGGAGTGGTCAGTAGATGGCGCTAGCTGGCACTGATGCAGAGCACTAGCTAGCGCCATCACCCTGGACAGCCCCACGGCCTGAATTTCATTTTTCACAACGGGGGATATTCCCCGCCTCAGTGACTCCAATGGGGGGGATTTATACAGTTTGGGGGGGGGAATTATACAGTTTGCGGGAAACGCTACTTGTAGGCTTAAACCAGTGGCGGCTGGTGGTTTTAGAATTAACTGAGGAAGGTGTGCGCGCGGGGGGTGGTCTTTCAGAGAGGGACGTTGTTAAACCCACATTATATTATTATGATGGTTATGGATATGATTTAATGCCATAGTAAGTAAACTGGAATTAATAAATAAAACTAGAAATGCAATTCCAAGGAATTACCAGTGCATGAAAATGCAAAAACAGATAGATAATGTAGATATGGTTACTAAGGTGTAGCTAGGGTAAACATGGTGGTTGCATAGTTTACAGAGAGTTGATAGTGTGAAGGTAGACAGTTTAAAGATGAAACATTCCAGTTCTAACTTAACTAATGATTTCTATTCATGTTAAAATGTTGATTAGCTAACTAAGCTAATGATTTCTAGCAGTTACGTTAAAAATGCTAATTATGCTAGCAATGCTAACTTTATTAACAATGCTAACCAGGTTGATTAGCTAACTTAACCGATGATTTCTAGCAGTAATGCTAAAAATGCTAACTATGCTAACAATGCTAAATATGGTAACAATGCTAACCAGGTTGATTAGCTAACTTAGTTGATGATTTTTTGCAGTTATGCTAAAAATGCTAACTATGCTAACTATGCTAACCATGCTAACTAGCTAACTTGCTAGTGAGGACTTTTATTTTGAAACATTTGTTGCTAGGGTATCCATGGTGGCCACTATCAGGAAACAAGAAGTTACTGCAGTATAATCATGTTGGTTGCTATGGAAACGGTCATAAACACTTAATTTTAATGGTTGCTATGTTGGTTGCTAGGTACATGGAGGTTTCATGTAGTTGACTGGAGGCATAGTGGATGATAACTGACAGTTGGAATGGTTGAACAGTTCAATAGTTGAGTAGTTTCAATGGTTAAATGATTTAATAGTGTATTATTGCAGTGAGGACTTTTATTTTGAAACAGTTGTGGACAGAGGAAACAGTTAACAGGATATGTAGTCTTCTGAGAGACTGTATGCTTAAAGCCAGAGAAAATGACAGTTGGTGCCCAGGTGGCCGGCCACCTGGCGTAAGATTCTAATTGCTGCCGTGATGTCATAATGAGCAATGTTAAGTCTATGGGGAAATAGCTCAATGTTAAATCTATGGGGAAATCGTTTTTTAATTCATAGTTTAAAAAGAATAAAAGTTACAAAGTTGAAAAATACAAAGCACACATGGCATAAGCGAGACCTACGCAACAAAGTTTGAATGAAGTTTCTACGTTAAACGGTTCAATCTGAATTGCGTGCGTTAGAAGAATAACTAGAAATGCAATTCCAAGGAATTACCAGTGCATGAAATGCAAAAATAGATAGATAATGTAGATATGGTTACTAAGGTGTAGCTAGGGTAAACATGGTGGTTGCATAGTTTACAGAGAGTCGATAGTGTGAAGGTAGACAGTTTAAAGCTGAAACATTCCCAGTTCTAACTTAACTAATGATTACTATTCATGTTAAAATGTTAACTATGGTAACAATGATAACCAGGTTGATTGGTTAGCTTAGCTACTGATTTCATGCAGTAATGGTAAAAATGTTAACTATGCTAACTATGCTCACAGTGCTAACCAGGTTGATTAGCTAACTTAGCTAATGATTTCTAGCAGTTATGCTAAAAATGCTAACTATGCTAGCAATGCTAACTATGGTAACAATGCTAACTTAAACTAACAATGCTAACCAGGTTGATTAGCTAACTTAACTGATGATTTCTAGCAATAATGTTAAAAATGCTAACTATGCTAACAATGCTAAAATTGCTAACAATGCTAACCAGGTTGATTAGCTAACTTAGTTGATATTTTTTGCAGTTATGATAAAAATGCTAACTATGCTAACTATGATAACTATGCTAACCATGCTAACTAGCTAACTTGCTAGTGAGGACTTTTATTTTGAAACATTTGTTGCTAGGGTATCCATGGTGGCCACTATCAGGAAACAAGACGTTACTGCAGTATAATCATGTTGGCTGCTATGGAAACGGTCATAAACGCTTAATTTTAATGGTTGATATGTTGGTTGCTAGGTACATGGAGTTTTCGTGTAGTTGACTGGAGGCATAGTTGATAACTGACAGTTGGAATGGTTGAACAGTTAAATAGTTGAGTAGTTACAATGGTTAAATGATTTAATAGTGTATTATTGCAGTGAGGACCTTTATTTTGAAACAGTTGTGGACAGAGGAAGTAGTGAAAGAGGATCTGTAGTCTTAATGAGATTGTATGCTTAAAGCCTGAGACAGAAGGTGCCTCTCATATAGCGTTTACGCGTCCTCTCTCGCTCCTCGATCCTCACTGATCTTTCTTTATGTAGATCATTGAGGATCGAGGATCGAGGGAGGACATATAAACGCTGCTTGAGAGGGACCCACAGTAAATACTTTAAAAGTTGTATGTAGATAGTCTAATTAATGTTGATAGATAGAATGTTTAATGGATGTTGATAGGCAGATTGTTTAATAGATATTGATTGACAGTTTAATGGGTGGATGAGTGAATGGTCTGAAGAAGATGAATGGATAGAAGGTTGGATGGAATGTGCCTTATATTCTTGTTAAGAGAGACACTGATACAGCTCTCTGAGAGTAGTTGACACAGGTGTAATCAATTTAACTGGCTAGTCTTAAGAGAGCCAGAGTATCTTAAAGCCTGAGACAGAGTAAATAATTTAAAAGTTGAATGTAGATAGTCTAATTAATGTTGATAGACAGAGAGTTTAATGGATGTTAGACAGATTGTTTAATAGATGTTGATAGACAGTTTAATGGGTGGATGAGTGAATGGTCTGAAGAAGATGAATGGATAGAATGTTGGATGGAATGTGCCTTATATTCTTGTAGAATGGAGAGACACAGCTCTCTACTGAGAGTAGTGGATACAGATACAGGTGTAATCAATTTAACTGGCTAGTCTTAAGAGAGCCAGCCTGAGACAGAGTAGATTGTTTAAAAGTTCAATGTAGAGCGTCTAATTGATGTTGTTGATAGGCAGACTGTTTAGAATGGGTGGATGAGTGAATGGTTTGAAGAAGATGAATGGATAGAAAGTTGGATGGAATTAGGAGGACTTATTTTGATACTGTTGTGCACAGAGGATACAGGGGAACAGAATATGTAGTCTTCAGAGAGGAGCCTGAGAGAAACTGACAGTTGGTGCCCAGGTGGCTGACCAGCTGGGGTAACATTCTAATTGCTGCCGTGATGTCATAATGAGCAATGTTAAGTCTATGGGGGAAATGGTGATAGTTTTTAACTAATAGTTTAAAAAGTATAAAAGTTACAAAGTTGAAAAATATAAAGCACATATGGCATAAGCAAGACCTACGCAACAAAGTTTGAATGAAGTTTCTATGTTAAACGGTTGAAGCTGAATTGCGAGCGTTAGAAGAAGAAGTTTAATAATAATAAGAAGAATAGGAAGAACAGTACAGTGCATTTTCATGCACTGTAATAAGAAGCCTAGGAAGAACAGTATAGTGCATTTTCATGCACTATAATTATTTGTACCTCAGCTTGTTAGTATACTTTTAGTATCCTGTGCTGTTTTATAACCCTCTACTGCAAGACATAATGCATGCACTGAAAATGTGCTAGGACTTTTATTTTGATATGGGTCCTAGAGTTTCTGAGTAGAACGTTTTTAGCCGTTTGTTAGCAGCTGGCTCACGTTTTCATGAAAGCTTGATAGTGTGTAAAACAGCAACATGACGTTCAGCTAATTACAATTCAAACCTTGCTAGTTAATCTTGTTAAAATTACTTAAATTCGTTTTCAACTAAATTAGACCTAAATAGTTACAGAAATGTCTTCGTTCAGACGTTCGTTCATTCGCTAGGTACGAGGCAACATATCATTTCATTGCTCTCTCCTTTGCTAAGTTAAGAGACTTACCCTAGCTAGCTGCCTGCTACCATTGGGGTTTCGTATACGTCTTTCTGCCGTTCTGACCCTGTTTGTAAGTCCAGTGAGTGACATGAAATTGGGTACTCAATAAAACGTTTGATTTATTAACAACTAAGCAACTGAAATAACTAATTCAGTTCATTTTCGATCCACATGCTCGACTTTCCTGCTGCGGCATGACAACTTCTGATATGTACCGTTAACCTGTCCTGCATTTCTGATTGGATATTAGCAACACAATCAGCTCCACTGATTGGTTCATTGACGGAGGCACTTCAGCGGAGGATCTTCCTCCCTTTGGCCATTCACTTCAATAATATTCACGAGCCGTGGGGGTCTGGAGAGTTTATTATGGGCACTTAAGTGTGCGGGAAATGAAAAGAATATGCGGAATACTCGCAATCCTGCGCGCAAATTCAGGCCCTGAGCCCACACACCACATGGGGCTAGAGCAGTGCAGGCAGTGAACACCACTCCCTTTAAGACCTACACACACACACACACACACACACACACACACACACACACTCACAGATCAGAGCTCGATGTGTGTATATTGGCGATCAGCATAGTAATGTTCTGAGATGATGAGAGAGCAGGCGTGTATGCATGTGTGATCAGCAATGTTGTGTGTGTATGTATGCAGGTGTGATCAGCAGTGTTGTGTGTGTGTGTGTGTGTGTGTGTGTGTGTATGCATGTGTGATCAGCAATGTTGTTGTGTGTGTGTATGCATGTGTGATCAGCAATGTTGTTGTGTGTGTGGGTGATCAGCAGTGTTTTGTGTGTGTGTGTGTGTGTGTGGGTGTGTGTGTATGCATGTGTGATCAGCAATGTTGTTGTGTGTGTGTATGCATGTGTGATCAGCAATGTTGTTGTGTGTGTGGGGGTGTGTGTGATCAGCAGTGTTGTGTGTGTGTGTGGGGGTGTGTGTGATCAGCAGTGTTGTGTGTGTGGGGGTGTGTGTGATCAGCAATGTTGTTGTGTGTGTGTATGCATGTGTGATCAGCAGTGTTGTTGTGTGTGTGGGGGTGTGTGTGATCAGCAGTGTTGTGTGTGTGTGTGGGGGTGTGTGTGATCAGCAGTGTTGTGTGTGTGTGTGTGATCAGCAGTGTTGTTGTGTGTGTGGGGGTGTGTGTGATCAGCAGTGTTGTGTGTGTGTGTGGGGGTGTGTGTGATCAGCAGTGTTGTTGTGTGTGTGTGTGATCAGCAGTGTTGTTGTGTGTGTGTGTGATCAGCAGTGTTGTTGTGTGTGTGTGTGTGTGTGTGTGTGTAGGACAGTCCGAGGCTGCAGAGCGGAGCGGCCAGACTGGGTCTCCACAGGAAGAGACGCCTCACACGAAGCCTGATGGGTACGCACGCGCATGCATGCACTAGAGACACACACACACACACACGCACACACACACGCAGGCATGCACTAGAGACACACACACACACACACACACACACACACACACACACACACACACGCATGCACTAGAGACACAAACACACACACACTCAAGCACACACACACGCATGCACTAGAGACACACACACACACACACGCACGCGCGCAGGCATGCACTACAGACACACACACACACACACACACACACACGCACGCACTAGAGACGCCTCACACGAAGCCTGATGGGTACACACACGCACGCAAGCACACACACACGCACGCACTAGAGACACAAACACACACACGCACGCAAGCACACACGCATGCACTAGAGACACACACACACACACACACACACACGCACGCACTCAAGCACACACGCACACACGCACGCACTAGAGACACAAACACAGGCACACACACACACGCACTCAAGCACACACGCACACACGCACGCACGCACTAGAGACACTAACACACACACGCACGCACGCAAGCACACACACACGCACTAGAGACACTAACACACACACATACTCTAGAAACATGCATGCAGACACAAACACACACACATACTCTAGAAACATGCATGCAGACACTAACACACACACATACTCTAGAAACATGCATGCAGACACACACAAACACACATTTTTGTATACACTGCCCCTCAACCCCACCTGACCTCACACACACACACACACACACCAAGCCAGCCTCTCCCTGTTATCCTTTTTAAACTGTGTGTGTGTGTGTGTGTGTGTGTGTGTGTGTTCTCAGAAGTGATGAGTCAGGTGAAAATCTTCCTGTGGAACCTTCCCATCAGAACACAGAGAGCAGAACCTGCTCTGAGAACCCCAGAGGTACCCACAGAACCCTCAGAATCATGCACGTTCTAAACAGAACACAGAACCATGCACGCTCTAAAGACCACACAGAACCATGCACATTCTAAACACACAGAACCATGCACATTCTAAAGACCACAAAGAACCATGCACGTTCTGAACACACAGAACCATGGACGTTCTAAACACACAGAACCATGCATGATCTAAACACCACATAGAACCATGCACATTCTAAACACACAGAACCATGAACATTCTAAACGCCACACAGAACCATGCACGTCCTAAACACCGCACAGAACCATGCATATTCTAAACACCACACAGAACCACGCATATTCTAATCACCACACAGAACCATACAAATCCTAAACACCACACAGAATTATGCATGTTCTAAACACACAGAACCATGCACATTCTAAACACCATACAGAACCATGCACGTTCTAAACACCACACAGAACCATGCATGTTCTAACCATACAGAACCATGCACATTCTAAACTCCACACAGAACCATGCACGTTCTAAACACCACACAGAACCATGTACATTCTAAACACCACACAGAACCATGCATGTTCTAAACACACAGAACTGTGCATGTTCTAAACAGACAGAACCATGCACGTTCTACACCATACAGACCAAGGGCCGAGGTGTTGGAGTCACATAATGTATGTGTCTCTTGACAGTGCTACTGCTGAGCTCTCTGTGTGTGTGTGTGTGTGTGTGTGTGTGTGTGTGTGTGTGTGTGTGTGTGTGTGTGTGTGTGTGTGTGTGCATTTTCACAGACTCACTGGAGAATGAGGCCTTGAGTCCTCCAAACCTACAGGCAGAGAAGTGTGTAGAAGAGACCAGAGCAGCAGAGGTATGCGGTATGCACACACACACACACACACACACACACACACACACACACACACACACACACACATGTGCACAAACATGTACAAACACAGACAAATGTGGGATACTGTATTGATATTCCTGTGTAGTTGTGTGTTAACTTACATTGGGGCTCATTTGTGTGTGTGTGTGTGTGTGTGTGTGTGTGTGTGTGTGTGTACAGGTCCTGGGTGTCGGCTCCTCCCTGAAGGTTACCATCCAGCAGACCAATGAGAGTCGAGCATTCAGCACCGGCCTGGAGGAATCAGCCAATCACAGCCAGGACAGCGATCAAAACCCCGCCTCCTGTCCCTTCCTCTGCTACATATGCAACACAACATGCTCCAATCAGCAGGTACCGGGAGTGTGTGTGTGTGTGTGTGTGTGTGTGTGTGTGTGTGTGTTTAATAGGGATGTAACGATTACCGGTAGGGTTGGGTATCGTTTGAATTTGAACGATTCCGATTCCGATTTCGATTCCTTGTTTCGATTCCGGTTCCTAACGATTCTCGATTCCGATTCTTGTAAGAGGCAGGGTCAAAAAAGTTTAGGATATTTTAAATGAGCTGGCTAACCAACAGTCTTTCTGAATGACATAGAATTCAAATTGATGGAGAAAATCAGTCTATGAACTTTTCACTTTTTATGAACTTTACTATACATTTCTCACAGGGCAGTTTTCAACTACAATATAAATATCAAATCTATGAACTGTCGTCTTGTGTGTGTGTGTGTGTGTGTGTGTGTGTCAGGAGTTCCAGAGCCACATGAACAGTCTGCAGCATCAGCGTCGTCTGATGGAGATTCAGCACATGAGCAGCACCTGCCTGGCCCAGCTACTGCCCAGCCTCACTGACCACAGGTGTGTGTGTGTGTGTGTGTGTGTGTGTGTGTGTGTGTGTGTGACCTGCCTGGCCCAGCTACTGCCCAGCCTCACTGACCACAGGTGTGTGTGTGTGTGTGTGTGTGTGTGTGTGTGTGTGTGTGTGTGTGTGTGTGTGTGTGTGTGACCTGCCTGGCCCAGCTACTGCCCAGCCTCACTGACCACAGGTGTGTGTATGTGTGTGTGTGTGATGAATCTTCACAAATGGAGCACACTGAGGAAGGCGCTAAGCTGAAACGCGTCTGTGCAATGAAACACATTCATATGCAAAGTGCGGCCTCTTTCCTTCTCTGAGGAAGCATATACGTTTGACCACAGGTGTGTGTGTGTGTGTGTGTCTTCTCTGAGGAAGCACATACGTTTGACCACAGGTGTGTGTGTGTGTGTGTGTCTTTTCTGAGGAAGCATATACGTTTGACCACAGGTGTGTGTGTGTGTGTGTGTCTTTTCTGAGGAAGCACATACGTTTGGCACTCTAGAGAGAAACAAGAGACTGAGTGAAACTGCTCCTACCATACACACTGTGTGATGAATCTTAACATGTGTGTGTGTGTGTGTGTGATGAATGTGATGAATCTTACATATTTGTGTGTGTGTGTGTGTGTGATGAATCTTAACGTATGTGTGTGTGTGTGTAGAATGTGACGAATCTTACATATGCGTGTGTGTGTTTTTATACTGTATATTTGTGTGTGTGTGTTTATATGTGTGTGTGTGTGTTTATATGTGTGTGTGTGTCTGTGTGTGTCAGAGAGAAGAGGCCTCCTCTGCAGCGCTGGTGTTTTTATACTGTATATGTGTATGTGTATGTGTGTGTGTGTGTGTGTGTGTGTGTGTGTGTGTGTGTGTGTGTGTGTCAGAGAGAAGAGGCCTCCTCTGCAGCGCTGGTGTGTGTCCTGTCAGTATGTTAATATGTGTGTGTAGTCCCTTTCCCACATAACTTCTAGAAGTTACCCGGACATATTTACCCGGGTAGAGGCACGACACGGACGTTTCCCACATGAGCTTTATGTCCGAGTGAGATACGGGTAATTGTGTTCACACTAGACCTGAGTAGGAGCCGCGAGGGGTGGGGCAATGTCAGCACTTGCAGGGGGAGGGAGATGACGCTAAATAAATGCGTTGTTGTGCTGTGTTGCCTGGATGATGCGAACTTACATCAGATCCAAAACATCATGAAACAACAGAAGTAGTTAGCTCGCTAGTCAGCGGGAGTTGGCATAGAGGAAAAAATAGCTAACGCCAGGACCACAGTAAACAAAGCTCTACTTCAACCCTCTCTGGTATACACATCCAACACAACAAATTAATAGAAAATAATGACACACCTGGAAAATATATAAACAGCACACAGAGGTCTGAGGCTCCTTCCCAACTCCTACAAAAAGCAACAATGCTAAATAACAGCGACGTTAACTATTAGCTGTTAATTGCTAACCACTGTAATAAACAGCTAGTTGCAAGCTAATCGACAACACTTAAAGCTATTCACGTTTGCAAGGATAATCCTGCCTGTCCCGCGACAAACACAACAACGTGATTGCAGTTTAAATTTTTATTGTACGTACACAAAATGTCACTGTTTTCTGTACTCCGGTGTTCTCGTCTGTGTTCATACTCGTAGGGCAATGTTTATCGTTACCATGGCAATTTGTACTTTCTGCCTCGCGCTGCAAGCAGGCTGCAAGGGCGCATTTCTATACGTCATCGGTACGCCCCCCATCTCTACCCAGAACTGTGCCGGCTGCGTTCCCACCTAAGCGCACCCGGGTAACATCTAGAAGTAGTACTAGGGGGCTAGTAGGGTGAGTTCCGGGTAAGAAAATACCCGAGTTTTGCGTTCCCACATACAGCCACCCGTTTGATATCCGTTTGACATCCGGATGTCTCGCTCATGTGGGAAAGGGACTTGTGTGTGTGTGTGTGTGTCAGAGAGAAGAGGCCTCCTCTGCAGCGCTGGTGTGTGTCCTGTCAGTATGTTAATATGTGTGTGTGTGTGTGTGTGTGTGTGTGTGTGTGTGTGTGTGTGTGTGCAGAGAGAAGAGGCCTCCTCTGCAGCGCTGGTGTGTGTCCTGTCAGTGCCACTTCTCTGGCGACCTGCTCGAGCACCGGCGGTCCAAAGAACACAAGGTGGGTACGAGACACGCCAACCTGCCAACCACACGGCGGCCGCGCCAACCCAGGTGCCCGCCTGCCAGCTGAACAGACATACGCCAAACCCGCCAGCCTGGTGAGCGCGGTGCCAGCCTGGCATCCTCACAACCCTCGCCAGCTTGGCAGCTCCGAGAGGGAGACGCCCTCGTGCCAACGGTGCCAACGGCACAACGTCAAATGTGCCACCTCAAGGAGACGCCCGTTAATGTGCCAACTTAAATAGTGCTACAAACGACTAGCCGCTAAACAAGCGCGTTTGTGCCTGTGCACAGAGAGAGCAGGGTGTGTGTGTGTGTGTGTGTGTGTGTGTGTTAGCGTACGAGACGGAGTTTATGCCTGTGCACAGAGAGAGCAGGGTTTGGTAAAGCCTCGCCTGTTATCGCACGAGACAGAGTTTGTGTGTTCGTGTGTTTGTGTGTGTGTGTGTGTGTGTGTGTGTGTGTGTGTATTGCCTTGTGTCATCTGCATTAGCACACCTTTGATGACATTTGTCAGGAACTAACCATTTTCTGTCATCAAAACGTGTGTGAGTGTGAGTGTGAGTGTGAGTGTGAGTGTGAGTGTGAGTGTGAGTGTGAGTGTGAGTGTGAGTGTGAGTGTGAGTGTGAGTGTGAGTGTGAGTGAGTGTGTGTGTGTGTGTGTGTGTGTGTGTGTGTGTGTGCTTGTCTGGACTGTGTCCCTGTGTATGGTGACTGGCTATGTGAAGTGTAAAAGGTGTCCGATGTCTCCCCCTGCTGGTGCAGATGTGCAAGCGCGGCTCCAGGCCCTTCTGCACCATGTGCAAGAGGCACTTCAGGACGCCGCGCAAGTTTGTGGAGCACATGAAGTCCCGCCAGCACAAGCAGCGGGTGGAGGAGGTACCAGACACACAGCACACACACACACACACACACACACACACACACACACACACACACACACACACACACACACACACACACAGCACAAGCAGCGGGTGGAGGAGGTACCAGACACGCAGCACACACACACACACACACACACACACACACACTCGCTCTCTCTCCCATCACAGACACACAGCACTCACTCTCACTGGCATCACACACACAGCACATACACGCAGCACAGACACTCAGCACAGACACACACACACACACACCCACACATACACGCACACAGCACAGACATGCAGCACAGACACACACACACGTAGCACAGACACTCAGCACAGACACACACACACACACACACACACACATACACGCACACAGCACAGACACACACAGCACAGACACGCAGCACAGACACGCAGCACAGACACACACACACTGTCTGGCATCATAGTGTATTTAGGCGTGTGCTTCTATGCTATGCTTATTTAATCCATAGCATATCTATTGTATTGCATTCTTATGTAGCCTATTTACATGATGTACTATTACACTACTGTGAAGGTCCCTCACTGACTCCTGTGCTGCCTGGGAGTTGACCTTTGCCCTCTGCCCTCTGCCCTCTGCCCTTTGTCCCCAGCTGCAGGAGGAGCGTGAGCCGGAGCTGCTGGAGGAGCTGATCACCGTGGATGCCGTCGGCTGCTTCGAGGGGGAGGACGACTACGAGGAAGAGTCCAGCGAGGAGGACGAGGAGGGGGGGGCGGCCGCCAGACAGGTCAGTGGTCCGTTAGCGTGACGGCTAACTCACTGGTCAGTTGATGAGACAGGTCAGTGGTCCGTTAGCGTGACGGCTAACTCACTGGTCAGTTGATGAGACAGGTCAGTGGTCCGTTAGTGTGACGCTAACTCACTGGTCAGTTGATGAGACAGGTCAGTGGTCCGTTAGTGTGACGCTGACTCACTGGTCAGTTGATGAGACAGGTCAGTGGTCCGTTAGTGTGACGCTGACTCACTGGTCAGTTGATGAGACAGGTCAGTGGTCCGTTACTGTGACGGCTAACTCACTGGTCAGTTGATGAGACAGGTCAGTGGTCCGTTAGTGTGACGCTGACTCACTGGTCAGTTGATGAGACAGGTCAGTGGTCCTAAGTGTGACGCTAACTCACTGGTCAGTTGATGAGACAGGTCACTGGTCCGTTACTGTGACGGCTGACTCACTGGTCAGTTGATGAGACAGGTCAGTGGTCCGTTAGCGTGACGGCTAACTCACTGGTCAGTTGATAAGACAGGTCAGTGGTCCGTTAGCGTGACGCTAACTCACTGGTCAGTTGATGAGACAGGTCAGTGGTCCGTTAGCGTGACGGCTAACTCACTGGTCAGTTGATGAGACAGGTCAGTGGTCCGTTAGCGTGACGGCTAACTCACCGGTCAGTTGATGAGACAGGTCAGTGGTCCGTTAGCGTGAGGGCTAACTCACCGGTCAGTTGATGAGACAGGTCAGTGGTCCGTTAGCGTGACGGCTGACTCACCGGTCAGTTGATGAGACAGGTCAGTGGTCCGTTAGCGTGACGGCTGACTCACCGGTCAGTTGATGAGACAGGTCAGTGGTCCGTTAGCGTGACGGCTAACTCACCGGTCAGTTGATGAGACAGGTCAGTGGTCCGTTAGTGTGACGCTAACTCACTGGTCAGTTGATGAGACAGGTCAGTGGTCCGTTACTGTGACGGCTAACTCACTGGTCAGTTGATGAGACAGGTCAGTGGTCCGTTAGTGTGACGGCTAACTCACTGGTCAGTTGATGAGACAGGTCAGTGGTCCATTACTGTGACGCTAACTCACTGGTCAGTTGATGAGACAGGTCAGTGGTCCGTTAGCGTGACTGCTGACTCACTGGTCAGTTGATGAGACAGGTCAGTGGTCCGTTAGCGTGACGGCTGACTCACTGGTCAGTTGATGAGACAGGTCAGTGGTCCGTTACTGTGACGGCTAACTCTCTGGTCAGTTGATGAGACAGGTCAGTGGTCCGTTAGCGTGCCGGCTAACTCACTGGTCAGTTGATGAGACAGGTCAGTGGTCCGTTAGTGTGACGCTAACTCACTGGTCAGTTGATGAGAGAAACCTTTGATGACGGAATAGCTCAGTAGAGAGCTATTCCACCTCATCTCGAGCAAAACAATCGATAGTTACCTTGTTCCCGTTCATCCAGCCATTCTGTGAGTCTGGCGATACAACTTTTAGCTTCAGCCTAGCATAGATCATTGAATCGGATTAGACCATTAGCTTCTTGCCTACTAGCTTCATGTTTAAAAGTGACTAAGATTTCTGGTAATTTTCCCATTTAAAACATGTCTCCTCTCAAGTTAAAAAGTGCAAAAAGACCAACTGAAAATTAAACCTGGCGTTTTTCTAGGCTGATTTGACATGGAACTACACTCTCATCTGGCGTAATAATCAAGGCAACTTGCAAACGTACCATAGGCGCAGTGATATCGTACGCAGCATCTGAAAATAGTCCCCATAGACAACAAGCAGTAGTAGTGCCAGTAGTTTGCAAGTTGCCTTGATTATTACGCCAGATGAGAGTGTAGTTCCATGTCAAATCAGCCTAGAAAAACGCCAGGTTTCATTTTCAGTTGGTCTTATTGCACTTTCTAACTTGAGAGGAGACACGTTTTAAATGGGGAAATTACCAGAAATCTTAGTCACTTTTAAACATGAAGCTAGCAGGCGAGAAGCTAATGGTCTAATCCGATTCAGTGATCTATGCTAGGCTGAAGCTAAAAGTTGTATCGCCAGACTCACAGAATGGCTGGATGAACGGGAACAAGGTAACTATTGATTGTTTTGCTCGAGGGGAGGTGGAAAATGAGTGTATTTCCAAAAATGGCGGAATATCCCTTTAAGGGGCGCTTGTGCCTGAGGAGGTGTGGCCTCAGCCTGAACACACACACACACACACACACACACACACCTTTAAGTGGCGCTCGTGCCTGAGGAGGCGTGGCCTCAGCCTGATGATCATGTGTCAGCAGTGGCGTCTGTGTCACTGTGGAGGATCTGATTTGCCACTATGTGATGTGTGTGTGTGTGTGTGTGTGTGTTTTCTCAGTCGGTTCACCGGTCAGTGGCGCTGGAGGACATGAGAGACGAGGAGGAGTATGACCCGGACACTCAGTATGGTGAGACGACTCACACACACACACATACACACTCACTCACTCACTCACTCACTCACACACACACACACACACACACACACACACTCACTCACTCACTCACTCACTCACTGGTGTTCTACTCTAGAACCTCAGGAGGCCTGTAGTCACTGGTGTTCTACTCTAGAACCTCAGGAGGCCTGTAGTCACTGGTGTTCTACTCTAGAACCTCAGGAGGCCTGTAGTCACTGGTGTTCTACTCTAGAACCTCAGGAGGCCTGTAGTCACTGGTGTTCTACTCTCTCCTCCTCTTCTCTCCTCCTCTTCTCTCCTCCTCTTCTCCTCCTCTTCTCCTCATCTCCTCCAGGTTCTAGTTTCGTGGTTCCGGTAGCTGGGTTCCTGTGCCGGCTCTGCCACAAGTTCTATCACTTCGAGTCCACAGCTCTGCAGTCACACTGTCGCTCTCTCACACACTTTCAGAACCTGCAGGTTAGTCCTATCTCACACACACATACACACACACACACACACACATAGTCATCTTGTCTTTCCAGAGCCGAGCTGTTTTACCAAAAGACTGAGAGCCTAATGAATATGTACTTACTTGAGCCGGTGCTTGAAAGCACCTTGAATTCGATGTGGCCCTGATGTGGCCCTGATGTGGCCCTGATGTGGCCCTGATGTGGCCCTGACGTGGCCCTGATGTGGCCCTGATGTGGCCCTGATGTGCTGTGCTGTGTTGAGGGCGCTGTGTGAGTGGTCATGTTGTGCTCTCTCTGCCGTCATCAGAAGTACAGGAGGAGGAAACAGCGCCCCCCGCAGGAGAGCCACAAGGAGCGCGGAGGGAAGGAGGGCCCAGAGGAGCCCAGCGACCAGGAGGAGGAGGAGGAGGAGGAGGAGGAGGAGGAGGCCCCAGCGTTAGACTGCAGCAGGGCTTTGCCACTGGAGCCCCCACACATACACACACACACTCAGAGACACACTCCACTGGAGCCCCCCCACACACACACTCCACTGGCAGCGCCCCCCAGAGGAAAAGGCTCTCGCCGCAAGCAGCCGGCCAAGAGGTCCAGAACCCAGATGGACACAGAACCAGCAGCAGCTCCTGGACCAGAACCGCACGCTGGAGCAGAACCGCACGCTGGACCAGAACCGCACGCTGACGCTGACCGGGCCGGCTCGGTGGGTGGAGCAAAGCGGAGCTGCGTCCAGTTGCCTGGCAACGACCTGCCGCAGGACAGAGGTGGGGGGGGGAGGGCACACTTGTCCAGCGACCCCCCCGACCGGGCCAAGGCTCTATGTGACCCCCCCGACCTGGCCAAGGAGCTGGATCTGGACGGAGCTGGTGTGGGGGAGACGGGTGGAGCTGGTGTGGGGGATCTGGGTGGAGCTGGTGTGGGGGAGACGGGTGGAGCTGGTGTGGGGGAGACGGGTGGAGCTGGTGTGGGGGGGACGGGTGGAGCTGGTGTGGGGGAGACGGGTGGAGCTGGTGTGGGGGATCTGGGTGGAGCTGGTGTGGGGGAGACGGGTGGAGCTGGTGTGGGGGGGACGGGTGGAGCTGGTGTGGGGGGAGCTGGTGTGGGGGAGACGGGGGGAGCTGGTGTGGGGGGGACGGGTGGAGCTGGTGTGGGGGAGACGGGTGGAGCTGGTGTGGGGGGGACGGGTGGAGCTGGTGTGGGGGAGACGGGTGGAGCTGGTGTGGGGGATCTGGGTGGAGCTGGTGTGGGGGAGACGGGTGGAGCTGGTGTGGGGGATCTGGGTGGAGCTGGTGTGGGGGAGACGGGTGGAGCTGGTGTGGGGGGGACGGGTGGAGCTGGTGTGGGGGGAGCTGGTGTGGGGGAGACGGGGGGAGCTGGTGTGGGGGGGACGGGTGGAGCTGGTGTGGGGGAGACGGGTGGAGCTGGTGTGGGGGGGACGGGTGGAGCTGGTGTGGGGGAGACGGGTGGAGCTGGTGTGGGGGGGACGGGTGGAGCTGGTGTGGGGGAGACGGGTGGAGCTGGTGTGGGGGGGACGGGTGGAGCTGGTGTGGGGGAGACGGGTGGAGCTGGTGTGGGGGGGACGGGTGGAGCTGGTGTGGGGGAGACGGGCGTCCAGCGTCCTGCATGCTCCTCCTCCAGGGTCCAGAGGCGAGTGGTGACCAGGAGGAGGTCCACGCGCGCCAGCAAGCGGCCGTGAGAGGCGCTGGACCCCCGTAACCATGGTGACCAGGAGGAGGTCCACGCGCGCCAGCAAGCGGCCGTGAGAGGCGCTGGACCCTCGTAACCATGGTGACCTGCCGCCGCCCCGCACCCATCAGGGCTGTAACGCCGCCATAAGCACACCGACACGTTCTGTCTCTGTCTCCTGCCCACACACACACCAGCGCTATGCTAACTACAACAAGCATTCCAATACCTCATTTACTGAGCGACGCCAACACTGAGACTAATCTGTATGGCGAGACGGCAACGGCGAGTCATAATCTCCGTGGCGACGGTGAAACTATCCGGTTCTGGGGTGCAGGGCTGTATGCAGAACAGCGGAACCGACCGTATACAGCGGAACCGACCGTAAACAGCGGGGAAAGGGGAGACGTGTTCAGCGGAACCGAACGTGAAGGACGGGGAAAGGGGGGCCCCACTCATGTTCTCCCTCAAAGTTGTTGTTGGGGAGACTAATAGAGACTAATAAAGAAAAGCAGTTGACTTTGAAATAAATATTTATTCAAATGTTTTATGGATTTATTCCACTCATACCACAGACTAGGAAGGAACCAAAGATGAGCTGATGAGTTGAGATAAAAGCAAATGAGCTCAACAGCCGACGAGCACTCTGTGTCCATGTGGTCGAGCAGAGTCCAGTCTCTGAGCACTCTGTGCCACGTTCACATGGACATTATTAAATGTCAACAGCTCAATCGAAATAAAAGGTCAATCAGATTCATACTCAAAGGGTGCCTCTCATTTGGTCTTTTTTACACCCTTCCTACCCTCCTCAATCCTCGTCCTCACTGATCTAGATACAGAGTGATGGGGCGGCGACAGTGGGATAGTCTATCCAGTGTTATATAGATCAGTGGGAACGAGCCTTGAGGACCGAGCATCCAGGAGAGAGTTTGAGAGCCACCCATAGATTGTAAAGTGCCTGAGTGCACCTGATCCAATTGGAACATATCCCAAACAGATGGCACAAATATTGCAATCGGAATCTTTTAATCGGAATAGCAAAAAACTCTCCATGGAAACGAGGGTTCTGTGTTCTGCAAAGCCCTCCTTTTCTGGGCTTTAGTACTTCCACTTGGCTCTTCTACCAACACTGCAGGTGAGAAACAGAACCGGGCGTTGAGTGTGTGTGGGTCAGTTGAGAGAGGTTGATGTCAGAAGCTATGCACTTCCTTGAGCTAGTCAGAGATGATCGAGCCACAATGAGGAATTTGAATGTTCCTACTAACCGAGCCACATAGGGCGCTGACCACCCACCCTCATCTGAAAATCCCCACTAGGTTAGCAACTTCTGTTGAAGATCTTTTGGTCGCAGCCTATCGGTTTCAACTGTAGGCTTGGGTACACAAAATATCCAAAGGTATTTTACGCACCTGATATAATCCATATTCCAACTATATGAACAGAATCTCCCCAGCGAGCGCCTCGTTCTTGTTGGCATATTAAGCAGCATGACACCAGTAGAGTGGGCTGGTGGTGACTGCTGATAACCCATAGGGCTGTGCTGTACGCGTAACCCATAGTAACCCATAGGGCTGTGCTGTACGCGTAACCCATAGTAACCCATAGGGCTGTGCTGTACGCGTAACCCATAGTAACCCATAGGGCTGTGCTGTACGCGTAACCCATAGTAACCCATAGGGCTGTGCTGTACGCGTAACCCATAGTAACCCATAGGGCTGTGCTGTACGCGTAACCCATAGTAACCCATAGGGCTGCGCTGTACGCGTAACCCATAGTAACCCATAGGGCTGTGCTGTACGCGTAACCCATAGTAACCCATAGGGCTGTGCTGTACGCGTAACCCATAGTAACCCATAGGGCTGCGCTGTACACCAGTAGAGTGGGCTGCTGATGACCCATAGGGCTGTGCTGTACACCAGTAGAGTGGGCTGTGCTGTACACCAGTAGAGTGGGCTGTGCTGTACACCAGTAGAGTGGGCTGTGCTGTACACCAGTAGAGTGGGCTGTGCTGTACACCAGTAGAGTGGGCTGTGCTGTACACCAGTAGAGTGGGCTGTGCTGTACACCAGTAGAGTGGGCTGTGCTGTACACCAGTAGAGTGGGCTGTGCTGTACACCAGTAGAGTGGGCTGTGCTGTACACCAGTAGAGTGGGCTGTGCTGTACACCAGTAGAGTGGGCTGTGCTGTACACCAGTAGAGTGGGCTGGTGATGACGCTGCTGATCATATGTGATCTGAGGGGATGGTTTACAGACGTCTCCAGCACATGTGCTGTACGCGTAACCCATAGGGCTGTGCTGTGCTGTACGCGTAACCCATAGGGCTGTGCTGTGCTGTACGCGTAACCCATAGGGCTGTGCTGTACTGTACGCGTAACCCATAGGGCTGTGCTGTGCTGTACGCGTAACCCATAGGGCTGTGCTGTACTGTGCTGTGCTGTAGGAGTAACCCATAGGGCTGTGCTGTACTGTGCTGTGCTGTAGGAGTAACCCATAGGGCTGTGCTGTGCTGTGCTGTGCTGTACTGTACGCGTAACCCATAGGGCTGTGCTGTAGGCGTAACCCATAGGGCCGTGCTGTAGGCGTAACCCATAGGGCCGTGCTGTAGGAGTAACCCATAGGGCTGTGCTGTACTGTGCTGTACGCGTAACCCATAGGGCTGTGCTGTACGCGTAACCCATAGGGCTGTGCTGTACGAGTAACCCATAGGGCTGTGCTGTAGGCGTAACCCATAGGGCTGTGCTGTACGAGTAACCCATAGGGCTGTGCTGTAGGCGTAACCCATAGGGCTGTGCTGTACGCGTAACCCATAGGGCTGTGCTGTACGAGTAACCCATAGGGCTGTGCTGTACTGTGCTGTACGCGTAACCCATAGTAACCCATAGGGCTGTACTGTGCTGTACGCGTAACCCATAGGGCTGTGCTGTGCTGTAACCCATAGGGCTGTGCTGTACGAGTAACCCATAGGGCTGTGCTGTGCTGTTGAGGAAGAAGTGGAATATGGGACCTCTGAGCCAACGAGCTGGGAAACATAACGATTTGGACACAGTGTGTTATAACTCCTGTGACAAGACAGCTGAGAAGCAGGAGGGTAGGACTACACACTTGGGCACACACACACACACACACACACACACACACACACACACACACACACACACAGAGGGGGTTAGATTGCCCTGTACACTAGCTGAAGATGTGTTCTGATCAGTTCATCTGGTGACGATCGGATTAGATGAGTTCACTTCCTGTGTGCAAATCAGTGACGGCCACTTCCTCTGTCACCATGGCAACCTCCTCAGCCTCTTGTGGTGAGGTGGACTCTGTGAGGGTGTGATGGCACAATGGCAGTGACTTCTCTCTCCCACTCACTTCCTGTCATGATGAAATACACATACAAATGTACCCCAACAGTCAGTCAGTCATGTGCAGTTCATGAACCTGGTGAGAGGTGTATGTGAGCTCAGCAGCCTATCAAATCACCCTCTTCCCCTCCGTGCTCCTGAGCAGTCGACTGGAGTAGTGATCGGCTCCGTCTGGACGGACTGTCCAAACTCGTTTTTAATTTGCTATTAAGTGCACACACACCGAGCAGACAGATGCTGGCCAAGTGTTTTATTAGAACGGAAGGCATACAGTACTACACCTCACAACAGCACCTAGCTACACCTGTAGTGTTTTATTAGAACGGAAGGCATACAGTACTACACCTCACAACACACACACACAGCACCTAGCTACACCTGTAGTGTGTTTTATTAGAACGGAAGGCATACAGCACTACACCTCACAACACACACACAGCACCTACCTACACCTGTAGTGTGTTTTATTAGAACGGAAGGCATACAGTACTACACCTCACAACAGCACCTAGCTACACCTGTAGTGTTTTATTAGAACGGAACGGAAGGCGTACAGTACTACACCTCACAACACACACACAGCACCTAGCTACACCTGTAGTGTTTTATTAGAACGGAAGGCATACAGTACTACACCTCACAACACACACACAGCACCTAGCTACACCTGTAGTGTGTTTTATTAGAACGGAAGGCATACAGTACTACACCTCACAACACACACACAGCACCTAGCTACACCTGTAGTGTGTCTTATTAGAATGGAAGGCGTTCTACGCCTTAAAACGGCCACACGCAGGTAACACCTGGACACTGTTATGTAGGGTGTGGAACAGAGAGGTTGCAATGACATGGCACACATCCAACCCTGGTGTTTAAAGGGATTTGTTCCTCTTGGGTTCCTCTTATGCTGTAAACTTTTATGTTGTCACATAGGGTCATGTTTGATGTCAATGCACCTAATGTGACCCATTATAGAGTTTTAAAAAAAGGCCCTGTACAGGTCGGATATGTTGAGTAGTACACGTGGCATGCTATGAGATTAGTCGCCTCTAGGGGGAGACAACGTTCCTTTCGCTGGGCATTGTGGGTTGTAGGTGTTTTCCGCTGCACGCCGCGGAAGAGACGAGAGAGGAGTTTGTGTGGTAACTGTACAGCAGCATCAGGAGCTTTCCAGGTGGACCATACAACGACTCTGCTCACACCCGCTACTGAACCCAAACGCAAGGCACACCAGAGTAAGCGGGAGGACTCGGGACTGCGGCTCGGGACATGGCACACAACAGTCTGATGAGCGGAGCGGAGGACGTGGCGGATCAGGTGGGTTAACAGAGTTGACTACCGCGGCCCTGGGAGGGAAACGGCGGGGCTGCTTTGCTGATCCAACAGAATGATGAAACTCAGACAGAAGTGCCTCTAAGCAGTAGTTATGGGATTACTGTTGCGCTCCTGCAGATGGGTGTTCACGCCACTGTTGGTCTATCTGTTTTGCGCTGGAAAATACTGAAGTGCTCACACTGTTTGGTAGTTGTTACTATTAGCTTGCTAGCCAGCTTTAGCATTTGGGACGGGTAATTAAATTACCAATGTGCCAGCGGCAAATCTGTTCTCGTCTATATTCAGTTTGATTTGGTGGTGTTCTGCCTTTTTATGTGTATTAACTAACCGACCAACTTCGCTTTCAAAGGGTAGTCTATCTATTTAGTCAAACAGCTGGGTAGTTTAAGAAACTTCCTTAACGTCTAGCCAGATTTGATCTAGCTGGCAGCTGACATCAATTAGCCTACCTGCCTGGAGGCTGATGCCCCGTCGATCGGTTCGTGTTTATCTCTAGTCTCTAGATAAAAGTTACACATTAGAAATGTCAGAATGGCCTGCTCAGGGAATTGCAATGTTAACTGGCATTCCAATTGTACATTGCAACATCGAAGCTACGTATCCTGAAGAGTTTAGATACGAGCTGTAACGTTAACTTAGTTGACGGAATGATTTAATATAAAGTTCATAATTGGAGTGGTTTGATTCGTCAGTTTGTGGTGCTACTCGTGGTGCTACTCGTCTCCTCAGCCTCCAGGAGGTTATAGAATGTGTATATTTCAGGGATGTAAAGTCTAATGACTGAGATGCTAGCTCTTCATGAGAAGGTCTCCTCCATGTCATCCGAGTCTTCCAAGTGGGATCGGAAGGAAGGACGGTTATCAGAAGAGCATCTCCATCCTCAACTGATCGGGATAGCCCGCTACACACGATGCCGCAGGGTGTGTGTTTTGAGCGTGTCCGCGAATACTCTGTCCTCTGCCCGATGTCTCATTCATGCCGCCTGCCTCGTACTTGTTGAATGCTGATTGGCTAGCTACTGCCCCGTAGTGCTGATGTGGATTGTAGAAAAGGGCGTGTTGTTTTTCTGGTTTGACGTCGACTCTACGTGCTGACGTTAGTTAGAGAGAATTGAGTTTGCTCTCTACTGAATCAACTGATAAGCTTTGATTTACACATAACCTAGTTCCCCTCCCTTATCTACTCACAGTGTCTGAGAAGATAAGTTGCATTATTATTATACTATCATAATATGTAATAGCATCTTTCACTCACTCACTAAAGGGCAAGACATTGGTTTTATAGACCAGGACATTCTATTTGTATCTACCTTCTGAAATAATAGAACAATTGCAGTCTGTCAACACTTGTCAGTCATTAGTTCATTCTGCTCCAGACTGATACACCTGGCACCTTTGTGATCTCTGGTGGCCTCAAGGAAAGCTCCTCTATCTCAAAATGAAGTATTAGCATCAACCCACATAGATATGTTGCAGCAGAAAAAAGAGCTTAGTTAGGTGTGTGTGTGTGTGTGTTTATGCAGTGAGTGTGCATGGTTGAGTGAGTGTTTGCTGAACGGGAGGAGGTAAGTGTGTGTAATGGCCATCTGTGAGGTGAGGGACTGAGTGTGTGTGATGGCTGTGTGTGTGTGTGTCAGTGTGATGGCTGTGTGTGTGTGTGTGTGTGTGTGTGTGTGTGTGTGTGGCTATGTGTGTGTGTCTGTGTGTAATGGCCGTGTGTGTGTGTGTGTATGTAAGTGTGTGTGATGGCCGTGTATGTGTGACCATTAAAGCTGAGAGGTGTTTGGGAATCAGCTGTTGCCTGGATACTCTGATGGACAAGGGCATGATTCAGTTATGGGAGCAGACCTGACTATAGCACACTATAGACTCCTTATAGGGAGTTAACTACAGACCTGACTATAGCATCTATAGACTCCTTATAGGGAGTTAACTACAGACCTGACTATAGCATCTATAGACTATAGCACACTATATACTACAGACCTGACTATAGCATCTATAGACTCCTTATAGGGAGTTAACTACAGACCTGACTATAGCATCTATAGACTATAGCACACTATATACTACAGACCTGACTATAGCATCTATAGACTCCTTATAGGGAGTTAACTACAGACCTGACTATAGCATCTATAGACTATAGCACACTATATACTACAGACCTGACTATAGCATCTATAGACTCCTTATAGGGAGTTAACTACAGACCTGACTATAGCATCTATAGACTATAGCACACTATATACTACAGACCTGACTATAGCATCTATAGACTCCTTATAGGGAGTTAACTACAGACCTGACTATAGCATCTATAGACTATAGCACACTATAGACTACAGACCTGACTATAGCATCTATAGACTCCTTATAGGGAGTTAACTACAGACCTGACTATAGCATCTATAGACTCCTTATAGGGAGGTAGCTACAGACCTGACTATAGCATCTATAGACTATAGCACACTATATACTACAGACCTGACTATAGCATCTATAGACTCCTTATAGGGAGTTAACTACAGACCTGACTATAGCATCTATAGACTCCTTATAGGGAGGTAGCTACAGACCTGACTATAGCATCTATAGACTCCTTATAGGGAGTTAACTACAGACCTGACTATAGCAGCTATAGACTCCTTATAGGGAGGTAACTACAGACCTGACTATAGCATCTATAGACTATAGCACACTATATACTACAGACCTGACTATAGCATCTATAGACTCCTTATAGGGAGTTAACTACAGACCTGACTATAGCAGCTATAGACTCCTTATAGGGAGGTAACTACAGACCTGACTATAGCATCTATAGACTATAGCACACTATATACTACAGACCTGACTATAGCATCTATAGACTCCTTATAGGGAGGTAGCTACAGACCAGTTAACTACAGACCTGACTATAGCATCTATAGACTATAGCACACTATATACTACAGACCTGACTATAGCATCTATAGACTCCTTATAGGGAGGTAGCTACAGACCTGACTATAGCATCTATAGACTCCTTATAGGGAGGTAACTACAGACCTGACTATAGCATCTATAGACTATAGCACACTATATACTACAGACCTGACTATAGCATCTATAGACTCCTTATAGGGAGTTAACTACAGACCTGACTATAGCATCTATAGACTATAGCACACTATATACTACAGACCTGACTATAGCATCTATAGACTCCTTATAGGGAGTTAACTACAGACCTGACTATAGCATCTATAGACTATAGCACACTATATACTACAGACCTGACTATAGCATCTATAGACTCCTTATAGGGAGTTAACTACAGACCTGACTATAGCATCTATAGACTATAGCACACTATATACTACAGACCTGACTATAGCATCTATAGACTCCTTATAGGGAGTTAACTACAGACCTGACTATAGCATCTATAGACTCCTTATAGGGAGTTAACTACAGACCTGACTATAGCATCTATAGACTCCTTATAGGGAGTTAACTACAGACCTGACTATAGCATCTATAGACTCCTTATAGGGAGTTAACTACAGACCTGACTATAGCATCTATAGACTATAGCACACTATATACTACAGACCTGACTATAGCATCTATAGACTCCTTATAGGGAGTTAACTACAGACCTGACTATAGCATCTATAGACTATAGCACACTATATACTACAGACCTGACTATAGCATCTATAGACTCCTTATAGGGAGGTAGCTACAGACCTGACTATAGCATCTATAGACTATAGCACACTATATACTACAGACCTGACTATAGCATCTATAGACTCCTTATAGGGAGTTAACTACAGACCTGACTATAGCACATTACACTATATACTACAGACCTGACTTTAGCACACTATATACTACAGACCTGACTATAGCATCTATAGACTCCTTATAGGGAGGTAACTACAGACCTGACTATAGCATCTATAGACTATAGCACACTATATACTACAGACCTGACTATAGCATCTATAGACTCCTTATAGGGAGTTAACTACAGACCTGACTATAGCATCTATAGACTCCTTATAGGGAGTTAACTATAGACCTGACTATACACTAATCCAGCGCGAACTTTATGGGCGCTGCCATCTTAAATATCGCCATTACTGCGTGCCTGCGAGTGTGACGAGTGACACTTGCCTGTGCTTTTCAATGAAAGCATCCTGTCAGAGAATGTCTAACAAGAGATCCCGCTCATGAAAGAAAATGTCAGGTGAAAGGGAACATTGGATCAATGATGTCAGACTGTGCCAAAACTTACCAATGAAGGTAATTTATCAACAACATAAGGTATTAAGACGTGTATTAATGACAGCTAACCTCTGCAACAGCCGCCTATGGAACCAACGGGCTAATTTCTTAGCAGCCAGTCACGCAGTAATGGCGGTTTTGTGTTACTTCCGTGTTTCGCTGGATTAGTGTATAGCACACTACACTATATACTACAGACCTGACTATAGCACATTATAGTATATACTACAGACCTGACTATAGCACACTACAGTATATACTACAGACCTGACTATAGCACACTACACTATATACTACAGACCTGACTATAGCACACTATATACTACAGACCTGACTATAGCACACTATATACTACAGACCTGACTATAGCACACTATATACTACAGACCTGACTATAGCACACTACACTATATACTACAGACCTGACTATAGCACACTGCACTATATACTACAGACCTGACTATAGCACACTGCACTATATACTACAGACCTGACTATAGCACATTATAGTATATACTACAGACCTGACTATAGCACACTATATACTACAGACCTGACTATAGCACACTACACTATATACTACAGACCTGACTATAGCACACTACACTATATACTACAGACCTGACTATAGCACATTATAGTATATACTACAGACCTGACTATAGCACACTACACTATATACTACAGACCTGACTATAGCACACTATATACTACAGACCTGACTATAGCACACTACACTATATACTACAGACCTGACTATAGCACACTACACTATATACTACAGACCTGACTATAGCACATTATAGTATATACTACAGACCTGACTATAGCACACTACACTATATACTACA
>NC_085001.1:802857-812857 GCF_963854185.1 Sardina pilchardus | reverse complement strand
AGGAGGCTTAATCGGGTTTCACACACACACACACACACACACACACACACACGACGTGAGAGAGAGCCGGTGCGTGAGGCGTCCTTGGAGACCGTAAGGAGGCTTAATCGGGTTTCGCTCGGCCACCTGACCCACGCCACGAACAAGGCCGCCCTCTGTGACCAGCACTGAGCGCGCTCACTTCAGACCTCAAGATTCTGCTGCGGAGGGATCTGATCGACTGGCCTGCAGCGTGCAGGAGCTCACTCAGGCCTGCGTAAAGATCGCCATGGTTACGACCCTGGACACAGGGACTGGCCTTGAGTAAAGGGTTTCAGCGCTAGTGTGTGTGTGTGTGTGTATCTATGTGTCCACGTGTCTATGATAGCAAGTCTTTGTGTGTGTGTGCGTGTGCTTCTGATTTACATCTAATCAAATTTATTTTGTGTGTGTGTGTGTGTGTGCGCACGTGGTGTGTGTGTCATGCCTGCCGTTATCAGGTGGCTGTGTTCTGATCCTCAGTAGGAACTTTGTGGAGTACGCCTGCTTCGGCCTGTTCGGCATCATTGGGCTTCAGGTGAGGCACATTTTCAAAGTCCAGGTCCATACTTTGTAGTGTGTGTGTGTGTGTGTGTGTGTGTGTGTGTGTGTGTGTGTGTGTGTGTGTGTGTGTGTGTGTGTGTGTGTGTGTGTGTGTGTGTGTGTGTGTGTGTGTGTGTGTGTGTGTGTGTGTGTGTGTGTGTGTGTGTGTGTGTGTGTGTGTGTGTGTGTGTGTGTGTGTGTGTCTTCAACTAAAGACCTGCTCCATGGTAAAATGTCTCCTGTCTCTGGTGTCGTAGACGATTGCCTACAGCATATTATGGGATCCCAAGTTCCTCATGAGGTAGGCGATCTCTGGAACATACTCTGTGTGTTGTGTGTTATGTGTATTTGCAAATGCACAGATATTTGTGTTTTGTACATGTGTGTATTTGTGTGTTTAATACGTAGGTTTGTATTTGTGTGTTTTGTACATGTGTGTATTTGTGTGTTTAGTGCGTTGGTTTGTATTTGTGTCTTGTATGGTCAGTTGTACGTATGATTGGATTTGTTTATTTTGTATTTGTGTGTTTAGCACATATGTTTGCGCTTCTTTGTTCTGGATGCATGTTTGTATTTGTGTCTTGTATGGTCAGTTCTACGTATGATTGGATTTGTTTATTTTGTATTTGTGTGTTTAGCACATATGTTTGCGCTTCTTTGTTCTGGATGCATGTTTGTATTTGTGTGTTGTTTGGGTGTTTATATACAGTGAGGAGAAGATGTATTTGATACCATGCTAAAGTTGCCTAAAAAGAGAAATAGAAAATCATCATTTGACAATGATCTTAACGTCTTAATTAAAAAAAATAGTAAAAATAAAACCGCTAAGTACAACAATTTGCTTTGTGATTGAAGAATGCATCGTAAATAAATGCTAAGGGGAAGGAAGTATTTGAACCCCTATGTAACCCTATGGGAATTTAACACATAGGGTTAACATAGGGGCAGGCAGATTTTTATTTTTTAAGGCCAGCTATTTCCTGATAAAGTTCCCTTGGCCTTTGGAATTAAAATAGCCCCACATCATCACATACCCTTCATCATAGTTAGATAGTAGTAGGCCTATTAGCCTGTTTGATGCTCATTGAGCTCAATGCAAATCAAACAGGCTAATAGGCTAACTGGAAAAAAACACCATGCCAATCTCTAGCTATGGTGAAGGGTATGTGATGATGTGGGGCTATTTTAATTCCAAAGGCCGAGGGAACTTTATCAGGATGCATAATATCCTGGATCAATGAAATAGCTGGCCTTAAAAAAATAAAAAAAAATCTGCCTGCCCCTATGTTAACCCTATGTGTTAAATTCCCATAGGGTTACATAGGGGGTCAAATACTTCCTTCCCCTAGCATTTAAGGAAAACATTTATTTATTTACGATACATTCTTCAATCACAAAGAAAATTGGTGTCCTTGGCGGTTTGATTTTTACTCATTTTTTGAATTAAGGCATTAAGATCAATTGTCAAATGATGATATTATATTCCTGTTTTAGCATGGTATCAAATACATGTGCTCCACACTGTGTTTGTGTTGGGCTTGGATGTTTGTATTTGTGTCTTGTGTTTGGATGTGTGTGTTGTTTGGATGTGTGTATTTGTGTCTTATGTTTGTATGTGTGTGTTGTTTGGATGTGTGTATTTGTGTCTTATGTTTGTATGTGTGTGTTGTTTGGATGTTTGTTTTGTAACCACTAGCTTTGTGTGCGTGTGTTTGTGCGTGCGTGCGTGCGTGCGTGCGTGCGTGCGTGCGTTCGTTGGGTTTAGATATGTTATGTTGTCCTTGTAGTGTTACTGACCGCTACTGTGTGTGAGTACGTGTACGTGTACCATCATGTTGAACCATATTGTATGTGTGTGTGTGTGTGTGTGCCCGTGTGTGTGTGCGTGTGTGTGCCCGCGTGCGTGCCCGTAGGAACCTGGCGCTGGGGGGGGGGCTGCTGCTGCTGCTGGCGGAGTGCCGTGTGGAGGGGCGGCCGGTGTTTGCGGGGGTGCCCAGCGTGCGCGAGAGCTCCCCGAAACAGTACATGCAGCTGGGGGGACGCCTGCTCCTGGTGCTCATGTTCATGACCCTGCTGCACTTCGACGCCAACTTCTTCTCTGTGAGCACACACACACACACACACACACACACACACCACATGTGTCACGCCACAAGACACTTCTCTCTCTCTCTCTCACCCACACACACACACACACACACACATACATGTGTCACGCCACAAGACACTTCTCTCTCTCTCTCTCTCACCCACACACACACACACACACACACACACACACACCACATGTGTCACGCCACAAGACACTTCTCTCTCTCTCTCTCACCCACACACACACACACACACACACACACCACATGTGTCACGCCACAAGACACTTCTCTCTCTTTCTCTCACCCACATACACACCGCAAGTATGCAAGACACTTCTCTCTCTCTCTCTCACCCACACACACACACACACATGTTAGTAATGCAAGTGAGAATCACAGTGCTTATGGCCGTTGTGCAGCACTTTGTAGCATTACTGGTTCATCTCAGTAAGGACAGCTGTGTCGGACAAGGTGACCAGTGATACTTACTGAACTCCCACACACTGTCCATTACACACACACACACAAAAAACTGATGTGTAAAAAACACTTTCCTCTGTATGACTGATTAAATGGTAAATGGTGTGTGTGTGTGTGTGTGTGTGCGCGCGGCAGATCCTACAGAACCTGGTGGGGACGGCGCTGATGGTGCTGGTGGCGGTGGCATAACATAACTCTGTTCTCTGTGTGTGTGTGTGTGTGTGTGTGTGTGTGTGTGTGTGTGTGTGTGTGTGCGGTGTGTGTGTGTGTAGATCCTACAGAACCTGGTGGGTACAGCGCTGATGGTGCTGGTGGCGGTGGCATAACATAACTCTGTTCTCTGTGTGTGTGTGTGTGTGTGTGTGTGTGTGTGTGTGTGTGTGTGTGTGCACGTGTGTGTGTGTGTGTGCAGATCCTGCAGAACCTGGTGGGGACGGCGCTGATGGTGCTAGTGGCGGTGGGGTTCAAGACGAAGCTGGCGGCGCTCACGCTGGTCATCTGGCTGCTCATCGTCAACGTGTCCTTCAACGCCTTCTGGAACGTTCCGTCCCACAAGCCCATGCACGACTTCCTGAAGTACGACTTCTTCCAGACCACGTCGGTGATCGGAGGGCTGCTATTGGTGGTGGCGCGGGGGCCCGGGGGCGTGTCCATGGACGAGAAGAAGAAGGAGTGGTGAGGAGCGACGCCCGGTAACTACGGCAACAAGACCCCTCCTCCAGGGTCGCCATGACTACAGACACCAGGACGACACCCCCGACACAGCACCCCAGGACCAAACCCCCCCTCCATCGCCCCCACTCCCCCCCCAGTTGTTGAGGCACTTTGTTAAGAGAGCAGATATATATCTCTCTGTTTCTCCTCCATATGCCCTACGAGCATTAAGATTAAACACCTCACACGTGTGTTTCTCTGAGTCTCTTTGCATAACCCTTTTCTACGTGCGGCACCTATAACGCCCGCCTGTGTGTGTCTGTACGACGCACCTGAAACGCTCGCGTGTGTGTGTGTCTGTACGACGCACCTGAAACACTCGCGTGTGTGTGTGTCTGTTGGAGGCCCCTAAAGCGCTCGCGTGTGTGTGTGTGTATCTTTCCATGTACAGTTCTCTGAACTCATCTGCAGTGTTAATGACCAAAGACAACCCCATTAGGCCATGCGCCAGCCCCTGGGTCCTAGAGCCAGACAGGTTCACACCAGCCCCTGGGTCCTAGAGCCAGACAGGTTCACACCAGCCCCTGGGTCCTAGAGCCAGACAGGTTCACGCCAGCCCCTGGGTCCTAGAGCCAGACAGGTTCACGCCAGCCCCTGGGTCCTAGAGCCAGACAGGTTCACACCAGCCCCTGGGTCCTAGAGCCAGACAGGTTCACGCCAGCCCCTGGGTCCTAGAGCCAGACAGGTTCACACCAGCCCCTGGGTCCTAGAGCCAGACAGGTTCACGCCAGCCCCTGGGTCCTAGAGCCAGACAGGTTCACACCAGCCCCTGGGTCCTAGAGCCAGACAGGTTCACGCCAGCCCCTGGGTCCTAGAGCCAGACAGGTTCACACCAGCCCCTGGGTCCTAGAGCCAGACAGGTTCACGCCAGCCCCTGGGTCCTAGAGCCAGACAGGTCCACGCTGTGCTCGTTGGGTTCGGTGTTCAGTCAGGAGGGGACGGCCACGACAGCATGCACTGGGCTCATGGCTCTCTCTGGGCTACACACACACACACACACACACACACACACACACACACACACACACACCACACATGCTGACAGTTCTGATGTACACATACACTCACACTCTCACACAAAATCCTGATATATATATATACACACACACACAAATACACACACACAATCTTCACACACTGACAATCTGGACACGCACACACTCACTCTTCACACACTGACAATCTGGACACACACACACACTCACTCTTCACACACTGACAATCTGAACACACACACACACACACACACACACACACACACACACACACACACACTCACTCTTCACACACACACACACACTCTTCACACACACACTCACTCTTCACACACACACACACACACACACAGCTCCTACTCCAGGGCAGGAGGGGATGTGCTGATGGCGGGCACATAAATGTCGTCCATCTTATTTAAAACATCCAGAATATTCCATTCATGCCTTAAGAAGCTTTCTTTCTTTGTTTTGTATTTTAGGATAAATGAATTGATCTGTGTAAAGGATATTTGACTGTTGTCAAGTGCTGTTGAGTCTGTTGTCAGGTCACTTTCAGAGTTTACAGTAGGTTCAAATGTAGTGTTTTTAACAAGCAGATTTCTCCCTTTGATTTCCGACTCCCGAGATGTCGGGGTTTGTGTGAATGAAAAACTAAAGACTGTCGTGTTTTCTACGTGTTCAAATATGTTGTGACATCATAAAGGGAAATTATGAAAACCAAAGCTGTTGAGTTGTGCTTTACTTTTGGGTTTGATGATGTGGTCGTTTCCACCGTGTGGCAATATTAGATATGATGAAGTGCCGTTTTATTGAGGTTTTAAAAACAGAATATATATATATATGTTATTATGTTATTACAGTGAGAGCAGAATTCCATATATATTACATACACACAGTACTGTATATGAACTCTGTCAAAAGGATGGTGAGTGGATGCTTTCCACACATACTATACATTATGCTACAGTATACCATACTATACATTAAGAAATGATTTCACTCAAACCCTGCTAAATACCCCTCTTCCTGCTCTGAAATATCCATCTGGAGACAAAAACCTACAGGAGCCCGATTTAAACAAATAAATGCTCTTTTAAAAGAAAAATGGTCTAGGTATGTTAGAGGTTTTTGCATATGTAGTATTTATATAGTCCGCTGACTATAACGTTGATGTGCGTTTTCTCAGTATGTGTGAAATATGATATTACTTGAGACGTGATGCCAAGACAAGAACACTTTCTGTAGACCATAATAAGGACGCATAATACATTCACATTGCAGCTACAAAATGCTGCCATCTAGTGGAAGGAAATGGAAAGGACTTGGTCAGCTGAGTAATTTTACTGGTGTGTCCATATCTGCTGTGTGCATGTAGACATCCCTCTCCACTGCAGTGTGTGTGTGTGTGTTCAGTCCTCTGCAGCGTGTGTGTGTGTGTGTGTGTTCAGTCCACTGCAGTGTGTGTGTGTGTGTTCAGTCCTCTGCAGCGTGTGTGTGTGTGTTCAGTCCTATGCTGTGTGGGTGTGTGTGTGTTCAATCCTCTGCAGCGTGTGTGTGTGTTTGTGTGTTCAGTCCTCTGCTGTGTGTGTGTGTGTGTGTGTTCAGTCCTCTGCAGCGTGTGTGTGTGTGTCGGTCAGCTGTTGGAACGCTGCTCTGGGTCCCGAGTCTCGTCTCTCGGCCGCTTGGCCCAGCCTGTGGGAGACGGCCCTGAGTGTGTGCGTGTGTGTGTGTGACGGCGCGTGTGTGTGTGTGTGTCCAGCCCGACCCCTGCGCCTGCTCTCCGTCCGCACTGCTGCTGCTGGGCTGGTGTGGGGGGAGGCGCGAGAGCGCCGCCCTGGTGGGCAGCTGGTGTAAGCGCAGGCACAGCCTCTCCAGCTCCTCCTCGGCCAGCGCTGCCCAGGACGGCTGCCCCAGCGCCCAGAACAGGTTGAGGGGGGCAGCGGAACGCAGCAGCGCGGACGGCCCCCCCCGCTCCCCCCCCCCCAGCGCGGGGTTTCCCACCCAGAAGCTCAGGAGCCTCCTCTGCCGCACGCTCGCACGCAGGAACAGAAGCATCTCCTGCAGCCGCTCCAGCACACACGGCCCGGCCCACAGCAGCAGCCCCGCGCGTGTGTGTGTGTGCGTGTACGTGTGTGTGAGTGTGTGTGCGTGTGCGTGTGTGTGAGTGTGTGTGTGCAGCAGGTGCAGCAGCACGGTCTTCAGGTGGTAGGAGGAGAGGAAGGTGGCAACGCGCGGGCAGAAGGGTGCGGAGGGTCGTGCCAGGTGCGCGAGCAGCTCCAGACACAGCAGGTGGCAGCTGTCGGCGGGCATCGAGCGCGCCACGCGCCGCAGGTACGACTCCTCGTCGCTGCAGAACCAGGTCTCCCAGCGGCCCGCCGGGTCTGCCGTCACCGCGCCGGAGGCGGGCCGCGCCCGCGCCACCACGCACAGGTCGGAGCCGGGCACGCGCACGGCGGGCAGCGCCTGCAGGTAGAGCACGCGGCCCGCGGAGGTCTGCAGCCGCATGACGCACGGGTTCTCCTGACCCCAGAAGCCGAGCTTGACCCCCCCGCGGAACCACCAGGCGCGGCGCAGGGCCCCCCCCAGCCAGCACAGCAGACGTTGGGGCTCCAGGGCCTGGTCAAGCGCAAAGCACTCCTCCAGCAGGAGGTCCAGCCCCTCCCTGATGCGCTCCGAGCGCACGCGCGCCGCAAAGTCCTCCAGGCGCGAGCGCCACGCAAACGAGCGCGCACGAGGCTGCTGCGCGTCGTCCCTCACGTGCACGCTCGCCGTGCCCAGCAGCTCGGCCGGCAGGCCTTCAGACGCCCCCTCCTCCTCCTCCTCCTCCTCCTCCTCCTCCTGCTCCTCCCCCTCCTCCTCCTCCTCCTCCTCCTCCTCCTCCTCCTCCTCCTCATCGTCATCGTCGTGGTCATCAGTCGTGGCCTCCGCCGAGCTCTGCTGGCCGAACTGCAGTTCCACCTCCAGCCTGAGGCCCTCGGGGGCGCTGAAGAGCACCAGCAGGTCGTAGACGGGGATCTGGTGCCCGCGGTTGGCGCCCCAGCCCTCGAACATGCTGCCCACGCCCTGCACGCGCCCGCGCCCAGCGCCCAGCGCAGCCCGGCAGCACGGCCCGAAGGCCCGCACGCGACGCAGCAGCCTCTCCAGCAGCCCCTGCACCAGCTCACGCAGGTCCTGAGGGCCCTCCGGCCGCTCCACACACACCTGGCACAGGTAGAAGTCCCGCAGAGCCAGCAGCGACAGCCCCTGCTCCTGCTCCTGCTCCTGCTCCTGCTCCTGCTCCTCCACCACCGCACCACCTCCATCCTCCTCCTCCTCCTCCTCCTCCTCCTCCTCGTCCTTCCTCTCCTGCCCCTCTCTCTCCGCGGGTCTGGTGCGGTCGTCTCCGGGCGCGGTGCCCCCCTCTCCCTCGCTGGCGGGCGCGTTGTCCTGCGGCTCCTCCATGCTGCTGAGCAGAGCGACGGCCGTGGTGACGATGGGGGTGGGGGTGGGGGTGGGGGTGACGATGGGGGTGGGGGTGGGGGTGGGGGTGGAGGTGGGGGTGCGGGCGAGGAAGATGGGGAGCAGGCAGAACTGGACCCCCAGCAGAAGCAGCCAGACCCAGCTCACCCCGGCGGCCAGCGCCTTCACCCACAGCCCTGCCACCACGAGGCGTCCCAGAAGCAGCAGCAGCGCCCGCATCCTGCACACACACACACACACACACACACACACACACACACACACACACACACACACACACAAACACACACACACACACACACACACACGGCACATGAGAGGATCTGGGTAAACACAGCACAGGGCACAAGAGAGAGGATCTGGGTAAAAGGTACCATTTGTGGACCCTTGATTGTTTTATGTTTTTTTTTTAAATATCGATCTTAACTGTCAAAAAAGAATGTTTGCACGCCTCTATGCTACAACTTGCAATCGCTTTTTGGGCTACCTGAATAAAATGTTGTTGTTGTTGTTGTTGTTGTTGTTGTTGTTGTTGTTGTTGTTAACGAACTGCCCCACATGACGCTCTATAGGCTACTCACACAACCTGCCTCTACTCTGATTTTCAAAGAAATCTCGATGTAAGAAACGGGCCCACTCCCGCCATATCTGCGTAATGCAAGATTCTTTAAACCGGTAAATTCTATTTCAAAGCGTCACAATCAAAAAGATCAAAGATATCGTATGAATTCTATGAAAAAGATGACGTGTTTTGAATTGTAGGATTACTCGTGGCTTTGGGATTGCTGATAACCTACATAAAATGTCATGGAATTCACTTCATTTCTACCCCTGGACCCACCGTTTTCAGATCTGGAGAGCGTCTCCGTTTTGTATTGATGAATGACAGGACCACGGCCTTCCGGATAAAGGGAAATAAAGCTGTTTCCTCTAAGAGACAGATAGAGATGACTGCTCTTTTTCCCTCTCTTAAACGGTGCTCTTTGATGGGGATGACATGCTGTTATTAACCTGTCTGGCTCACTAGTCTCGTCCTTTCATCTTCGCCACTACGATTTGTGAAGACCGAAAAAATCAATAGCCATGTGACTGTCGGCTTTTCTGTCGGAAAATTGTTGACCTTCGGAGATGTGCAGTAGGCCTATCACAGAGCGCGCACAATGCAGTAAAGGGGAATGTGTCCATTAAATGAGCAAAGGAGACCGGTTTAAACATGCTGTTGTCATTTCCTGTGCGACTACGAGCCAGGTGGTTTTGGAAATCCTTGACAAACCGCTATTTGGACAACCTTAAACGACTTAGAAACCATTGAGTCAAATTCTAGTCTAAATGCAAACTGTCTTAAACAGGATAAATTATAGCTACTAAGTCGACCTATGGAAAAGTAGGCTCCCGCTGTCCTATGTCATTTAGTAGGCTTCGCTTCACAGGAACTAAGCCTTCTTCGAATAAGTGGCTGTTTCAGGCATTTTAAATGTCATAGCCTGTAGGCCGACCATTCTCACTGGCAGAACAAAAGTCAGACAGGAGTTTTGGGCTGCAGCAGCAGGCTCTTGCCACTAGAGAGCGCTCATACTGTTTCAAAAACTGTTGAGACGCTACGGAACGATCACGGAATGACCACACGATCAAATCAGGTAGCCTACATGCTGGCGCCTTTCAAACCAGGGAGTCTGATATATCAGTCGTATGGAACAA
>NC_085001.1:783166-790666 GCF_963854185.1 Sardina pilchardus | reverse complement strand
TCATGTGTTCTGTGTTCCATGTCCTGTGTTCTGTCCCATGTCCTGTGTTCTGTGTTCTGTGTACTGTGTTCTGTGTTCCGTGTTCCATATTCAATATACTGTGTTTTGTGTTCCATGTCCTGTGTTACTTGTTCCATGTGCTATATTCTGTGCTAGAATGTTCATTTTACATTTAAATGTTGTGTTTCATTTCTGATTCAGAGGGTGTGTGTGTGTGTGTATGTGCGTGTGTGTGTGTGTGTGTGTGTGTGTGTGTGTGTGTGTGATTCAGTGTGTGTCAGTGTGGGTGTGTATGTCAGTGTGCGTGTGTGTGTGTGTGTGTGTGTGTGTGTGATTCAGTGTGTGTCAGTGTGGGTGTGTATGCGTGTGTGTGTGTGTGTGTGTGTGTGCGTGTGTGCGTGTGTGTGTGTGTGTCCCTGAGCTATTGAGTGTGTCTTATTGAGCTGCTCGTTCAGCCCTTCACACTGCTCACTCTTCACCCTGCTGGTGGAAGGTGAAAGGTCGCGCTTGAATGAGAGGAGCCACTTGTTCAGAGTGCTGTCAAGCATGTGTGTGTGTGTGTGTGTGTGTGTGTGTGTGTGTGTGTGTGCGTACGCATGATTGAGTGTGTTGGTACATAAGTGAGTGTATATTAGCTCACCAGGGATCTGCGTGTATTTCGCATATTAGTAGCTGTCTCCAATCATAACGTGTGTGTGTGTGTGTGTGTGTGTGTGTGTGGATATTGCTCTTTCACACGTCACTATGGTTGAAGACACTTCTAATCTCCGTTTAACCTTTCCCACCCATGTAACTCAATTGGGTAATTATTTGTGATTGCGGATTATTGATTATGGATTCAGGATGGCCAGTATTAAACGGAATGTCACTGATTCCCAATATTGAGGCAAAGTGACACTAAATGACTGTAGCTGATACATATGTTGCACTAAATGACTGAAGAGGATACATATGTTGCACTAAATGACTGCAGAGGATACATATGTTGCACTATATGACTGTAGCTGATACGTATGTTGCACTATATGATTGTAGAGGACACATATGTTGCACTATATGACTGTAGAGGATACATATGTTGCAGTAAATGACTGTAGAAGATACATATGTTGCACTATATGACTGTAGCTGATACATATGTTGCACTATATGACTGTAGCTGATACGTATGTTGCACTATATGACTGTAGCGGATACGTACTGTATGTTGCAGTATATGACTGAAGAGGATACATATGTTGCACTATATGACTGTAGAGGATAGATACATATGTTGCACTATATGACTGTAGTGGATACATATGTTGCACTATATGACTGAAGAGGACACATATGTTGCACTATATGACTGTAGCTGATACGTATGTTGCACTATATGACTGTAGAGGACACATATGTTGCACTATATGACTGTAGAGGATAGATATGTTGCACTATATGACTGTAGCTGATACATATGTTGCAGTATATGACTGAAGATGATACATATGTTGCACTATATGACTGTAGCTGATACGTATGTTGCACTATATGACTGTAGAGGACACATATGTTGCACTATATGACTGAAGATGATACATATGTTGCACTATATGACTGTAGAGGATAGATATGTTGCACTATATGACTGTAGCTGATACATATGTTGCAGTATATGACTGAAGAGGATACATATGTTGCACTATATGACTGTAGAGGATAGATACATATGTTGCACTATATGACTGTAGCGGATACATATGTTGCACTATATGACTGTAGAGGACACATATGTTGCACTATATGACTGTAGAGGATACGTTGTGCTGAACACAGAAGGTTCTAAAGATGGCCTTGATAAATGAATGTGTGCACACCTTTCTAAGATATAGCCAACAGGGAAATTAATAATAATAATACATTTTATTTATATTGCGCTTTACATCAAATCAAAGATCTCAAAGTGCAAACTGCAAATAGCTGATGAACATCTTGCTTGGCAAATCTGATGAAATATGTGCAGGTCTGTGTCAAGTCCTCAGTTTGGTCAGAAAAGCATATTTGATGCAATTGATAATCAAATCAATGTTGTAATGCATGTATAGCTTTAATGCGAAGAAGTAGCCTGGTCTCTTGTTGTTCCTGAGCAGACATTAAAGATGCACTAAGATCATACTCACACACACACACACTTGCAGTAAGATCACACACACAGGTCTGAAGGAATTTGGCTGGTTCTCATCATTGTGTTTCGGGAACATTCAGCTCTCTCTCTCTCTCTCTCTCTGTGTGTGTGTGTGTGTGTGTGTGTGTGTGTGTGTGTGTGTGTGTGTGTGTGTGTGTGTGTGTGTTTCGGGGATGTGAATGTGTGATAGATATTCAGCACTCGCATTCTGCATTATGCGCCGTACGGTGATACGTCACTTCTCACTCTCAGACCTGAAAAGGGCGGAGGGCTGCATGCGACCTTGTTGTGCCCCCCCCCCCCCCCAAACACACACACACACACACACACACACAGAGGGAGAGGGAGACACACCCACGCAACCTGCAGCTGTTTTCAAATGCGATAGATTTCATATCATTCCGTCTCGTGCGGTAATTTCAAATGGATATTTAAATGGGTTTTAAACGGGCCTCTAACAATACCGTGCAAGCGTCTCTTCTTTAGGGGTTACATCTAATTCATTCTCAATGTGTGTGAAACTGTTTACCATATTCATCAAATACTTGGACGGAGACATTATGTTGTTAGTGGTGTTTTTTGCAGCTACAAAAAAAAATACTTTAAATTCACTTTAAGCTACACCACCTGCGAAGACGCATCGAAGACACAGTTGAGGAGTTTAGAAGCCAGCTGTCAAATGATTCAATAAAACACATCATCAGCCTGCCTGTTAGCCGTGTGCACAAATAACATAGGACTCCCCTGCTCCGTCCTAATTGGGCCCAATTTACAAACCAAATCAATTAGTGAAACGTCATTAATCTGTCTTCACGATCCTCATTAAGAGGAGTGCGAGTCTGTTCCGCGGAGGGGTTTTGCTCCAGCGCTGTTTTCGGTTGTCCCGCATCAAGGATCTACATGCTGAGAGAGAAGAGAGAGAGAGAGAGAGAGAGAGAGAGAGAGAGAGAGAGAGAGAGAGAGAGAGAGAGATTTTGTAATCGTATGACGGGGATAATGTAGTTGAAATAATCTACGTGCAAAATCCAGGCTCACAATAGCCTAAGCGTCCAGTTTGTGGCGCATGTCTGGTGATGGACACATTGAGTGGCGGTTCTGTTAGTGGAGCGTGTCTGCTGGTGATGGGCACATTCAGTGGCGATTCTGTGCCGAGCCAAATGCAACTCTGGCACAGACTTCACAGCTTGCGTGTTGATCCGAGTGCTGGGATGTTCAGTTAAGAATAGCCTACATAATAGGCTACGCGCTGCTTTTTTTGTGCTTGGACGTTTTGACAGCTCCTGAAGGATGTAGCTAACCCTTAATGTTGCTGTCAGGAGGAGTCAGGTTCATTTTGGTCTAAAAGAAGCCAAATGTCGCCGGAGACGGCAGTCACGTGGCCAAGAGTGCCAGCGCATCGCGCTCACCTGGAGTTTAAATGTCTTAAATGATTACTGTGTTCACAGTCAGTCATCCAAGCAATCGGGCTGCAGAATAAACCAACACCAATAATGTCAAATTCCACTAAATTAGATTTTCACATTTTCACTATTTAAACTATTTAAATAGGCCTGTTGGAATCGTTTCCTTAACAATATATAAATAAGTATATATATATTTTTTTATTATTATTTTTTCAAATGCCATCAATATTTTATTTTTGGGATTTTAAAAAATGTTACATAGGCTAGAAATACTCAATAGGCTACTTGCATGTTTTCTGGGTTGTGATTGCAGTCTCGTAGAAATAGCATGTGCTTTTAAAAAATATTTATCAGAGTGATTATTCTTCAAGGTATTCACAGCGTCTATTGAGAAATGAGATGAACATAAATAGATTAATGTCAACGACGTCGTGTTCATCCATATTATACTGGCCCGGTCTCGAAATTTGAAATAATCCAAATAGCCAAACTGTAGGACGACCCACGCGTTTGTCAGTCAAAGCCACTTTCAATAATATTAACGCAGACCATTAAGGCAGACGCAGATGCAAGCGGCTTTTCATGGCTTTGTTAAAATTGTGTTTGTGCTATACGTCAATGAATAAACTCCACTGAATTGTTTTTTTGGCTTTTTAATGCATGTGTTCACACTATGAATATGCAAAAAAATGGCCATTCTAGCGCCAGATTTCCTCTCCCATTTGGGCGCCTTCCCATAACCACTTCTGTAGATATTGCACCTTTCCAAAAAGTACTTTTAATGTCGTCTGTTTGTTTTTGAAACCCTCTGTCGCCGCTCTTATCCTCCTTTTGAAAGAGCCCGTCTCAGCTGGTCGGAGTGGGCAGACCTGAAGAAAGCGCATTTTTTCCTGTTTTCTTTCTTCCTCAAATAATCAGCCTTGTGCCAAAAGTGTCCCCCTTGTTTTTACGCGTGCCAGTCACCTGCCGTCTCCCCCGGCTCCGCGCTTTTCTGAACCCCGTGTTTAAAAGCCTGCCTCTCTTCTCCATTCTTTTGACTTGCTGTGCTCCGTGTCCCCAATGAGATTCAGATTGGGTACATATGAGCTCCCATTGTCTCTCAAGGGCTGTACTACGCTAATTAAATTTTATCCTCCCATAAAACCCATCTCTTCACCAAGCCGCCTTTAAATTCACTTGTGTGGCTTTCCAGCCAAACTCTTCTATTTCCATCGCCCTGAAAAAAATCCACTGTTCATTGAGTCAAATCAATTGAAAAACATTTGCAAATCTCCATTATTGTGGGATTTTTGTCTCCTTTCTCCCGTTTTAAAAGAGGCAGAAACAGCTTGCTGCTTTGTGCTGCGGGACGCGCAGGTCCTGGAGGCGGAGAGAGCCATGAATGGCAGATAAATTACGCATCGAGGGCACGGGCATTTGTCTTCATACTGTTAGCCCCTCTTTATTTTCACTTTATCATTTGCATCTCATCTTTTGTTCGATGTTAATTCGCAGTTAATTATCTGAACACATCTGAATTAGAATGCCTAAAGAATGTCCTTAAAACTTGCTAACCCTATACAGCATTTATGGGCAGTGGCAGAAATTGTCCGTTCCACTAACTTTTTTTCGAACTATACATTTGTGTATCTTTTGGAAATAACGTTTCAACAAAAAAAAATGACACTTTTGAATGGAAACATGTATTTTGTATACTATTAGCCTTAAATATACTTATATAATATATACAGTATATATATCTATTTTAAAAGAGACCTGTGGGCTAGATGTCGAGGCAAATCTGGATAGTTCAAATGATTATGAGCTGTTTTGTTAGGCTACTTGATTTCTGTCTGGGGCGATGGCTTGCCGACCAATGGCAAGTGGAGAGTGCAAATGTCTAAATTTACCACAGTTCAAGGAACTTTTTTCCCTTTTACTGTTCATTTGGCGCTATGATATTGGCGCGTAATGAGGTCTGACAAAAAATATTATTACGTAATAAAAATTAAAATAAAAAAAAAAACTCTAAGTTTAAGATTTTTTTTATTATAGGCTAATATTATATGTCAATTTCGGTAAGAGTACGCTAGACATACGTTTTTCATGTGGTGTATTTAACAACATCTGAAACTTCACTTAACATGATGGGCCTAGTAGACTTCGTATTGTATTGTGAAATATTACAGGCTATTTCTTTGTATTCTTTATTATGTTGTGTAGACTTTCAGGCTATCTTTTTATCATTTAATCTAAAACCATTTAAAAGCAATAAATAAATATGAAGCAATCTCGTGCGGGAGGGAGACATCCTGTTATGTGAAAAGGCGCGTGAAGGCGGGGAAGCGCCAAAAGCAGCTGTTGAGCTTGAGCGCTAATCTGCTTTCCCGCCTTGTCACTCACCTTCGTCTCCCTCCTCGCCTCTACGCACGCCGTCGCCAGTCTGTTCTTTAGTTCGCCCCCCTCTCCATTCTGTTCGCGTTTCTTGTCTCCTCTTGCAATCGTGTCCAGATTTGCGGGCCGTCTCCGTGTAGCTATCCAAATAAAAGAACAGCGCATGGATGTCGGGTTGCCCTCAACCCCACCATGGAAGATTGATTTGCGGCACTTTTCTTTGGCCTGGCATTATTGCGCACAAACTGAATAGGAAACCTGCACGCCTGGGATGGAATAAAGATGTTCTCTCTGCTGGAAAAGGGGGAAACTGCCCATTTAGCCCCAGTCCATCAACTCTGAAAAAGACTGGAGAAAAGCCCCGGGACCGTTGAAAGAAAGCCTATAGACCGCTCCAAACGCAGACACAATACTAAAGACTTCATATTAGTAGCCATGAATATTAAATCGCTTAGGGAAGCAAAATAGACGGAGAAAGAAACGTTACTTGACCCAGATGGATCTGCATATTTTAACAAAAGAAAAAAGCAAAGAAGCACTTCAATTAAATTATTGTGTGGCTTCATTTACATGCTATATTGATATATACCTTGGCAAATATTGTTAGGCTACCATTTTGCGCTGTTAAACAAAATGTACATTGATAAAATTTCAAGATTTTTAATATCTGTTTGTTATTTTAAAATGTGATTGCATTTCCATCGTCAACGTTTATTTCAATAGCATGGTTTTCTTCACAAACGATATTCGTGTAGCCTAGAACTTATTACCATTCTTGGGCATGTTTCATAAATCGCATGATTTAACACACTTAAAGTAATTAAGTTTAAAAGGTTCAGTGGGGATGGACTCCAGCACCTTTCCAGATTATTTTTTAAAGGAATGCCACTCGCTCGCTGTCCCGCTGAGCGCCGCTTCGGTGTGACATTTTCCTGGCGGACGGCTCGGGCTCGAGCCGATCTGAGGAGCGGGTGCTCAATCGGAGCCCCCACGGGGCAGAACGCGTGCGGAGAATAGGGAGGTGGCTCTGTCCTGCACGCCAACACCCCTCTCTCTCTCTCTCTCTCTCTCTCTCTCTCTCTCTCTCTCTCTCTCTCTCTCTCTCTCTCTCTCTCTCTCTCTCTCTCTCTCTCTCTCTCTCTCTCTCACACACACACACACACACACACACACACACACACTCTCTCTCTCTCTCTCTCTCTCTCTCTCTCTCACTTTCTCACACACACACACACACACACACACACACACACACACACACACACACACACACACACACACACACACACACACACACACACACACACACACACACACACACACACACACACACACACACGCCCCTTCTCCCCCGGTGTAGACACTCAATGAAGAAGCTGCTTCTCTATGGCGGCGGCACAAGCGGGCAGGACCCGGGGGAGGGTCATTAATAACTAATTAGAGCGGGTCAGGCCGCCAGCATATAAGACCGCCGGGACCCGCGACAGCGCAACGCGTCACACGCAAACACCGACTTCTTCTCAGAGTTTTCTTTTTAACAACTTTGAATCGCAGTTCATT
>NC_085001.1:710666-778166 GCF_963854185.1 Sardina pilchardus | reverse complement strand
CTGAGATCATGATAATGTTGATATATTCCCACTACACTACCCTGAGATCATGATAATGTTGATATATTCCCACTACACTACCCTGAGATCATGATAATGTTGTTATATTCCCACTAAGCTACCCTGATATCATGATAATGTTGTTATATTCCCGCTACGCTACCCTGAGATCATGATAATGTTGTTATATTCCCACTACACTACCCTGATATCATGATAATGTTGTTATATTCCCGCTACGCTACCCTGAGATCATGATAATGTTGTTATATTCCCGCTACGCTACCCTGAGATCATGATAATGTTGTTATATTCCCGCTACACTACCCTGAGATCATGATAATGTTGTTATATTCCCACTACACTACCCTGAGATCATACTTGTCAGATGTTATATAAAGAGAGCACTATATTACTGCAGTAGTCCTTTGGTGTGCTAGCCATTAGCACGAGGCTAGCATGAGGAAGCATAGTGAGTGCTGATAGGCTGATCAGGTGCCCGCTCCCTGCTAGTGATATGAAGATATTTATGTTTGCATGCGATCTGCACATCTCCCGCCACAGAGGAGAGCTGATCTCTGCTGCTCTATTTAATCCATTTGTATTTATCAAGCGTCAGGTTCAGATCTAAACACTTGTGTACAGAACATCCCACTGTATTTATCAAGCGTCAGGTTCAGATCTAAACACTTGTGTACAGAACAGCCACTGTATTTATCAAGCGTCAGGTTCAGATCTAAACACTTGTGTACAGAACAGCCACTGTATTTATCAAGCGTCAGGTTCAGATCTAAACACTTGTGTACAGAACAGCCACTGTATCAAGCGTCAGCTTCAGATCTAAACACTTGTGTACAGAACAGCACTGTATTTATCAAGCGTCAGGTTCAGATCTAAACACTTGTGTACAGAACAGCACTGTGAGCTGGCCTGCTACTGCGTACCTTTCCTGACTTTTCTCCAGGACCAACTGCCACTCCCAGGAGGAGTGAGCACCCCCTAGTGACAATTTTGTGTCATTACCTCCCAGTCAGGGACCATAGAGATTGATAGTATGTACTGTACATAATCTATAGAATATGTAAAATGGTTGTAAATATAATTGGAAAGATGTGTTTCACTTCCTAAAATGCTGAGCAGTCACTTTACCTGTGTATAAGTTTATGTAACACTTCTGTCAGATGATAAATACTTGATCTATATATGATGTAAGCTGTTTGCGGATACTAAAGACTTTGTATCTTCTTCTTGTCTCCTAAATAAATGATTTAAATATCAAGTCTGTTAAGTCACGTGGTTATGTTATTTTGGATTTGCCACAGCAGATCGTTGGTTTCAATAAAGACTGCAGGACAGGGAAAAATGGGAAACATATCTTTCCATTCCATTTAAATTGTTATTCAATTAAAAGCTAAATATTTTACTGCAATATCATTTTAACAAAGTGTTTTGACTAAAATGAAAAAAAAAATACAAAACAGTTCACTCTTGCATAGTATGTGAACATTTCACTGGTACATTTTATTCTGTTGAGTAAAAGCAAACAACGTATTTCCTGTCTCACACTCCAAACACACACAGCGTGAGTGTGTATTTGTTCTGCATCAGTGAGAAGTCATTTGTCAGTCACAAACACAACTGAGCAAACTTACTGGAACTTTTCAACCTGCAATACCCCTAGTGACCAGCAGATGGCAGAGGTGAGCACAACAGCTGCAGAGGAGCAGAGAGGGAGCCGTGAGGTCACAATGGGTTGCTAAACAACACGACTTCCAGGAAATGTACCCTGATGTGCATTCAAATTTGGAAAACAGTGGCGAACGTTCGTGGTGAACAAGTTTTCTTTGATCAGTTACATTTGAATGATTTGGTGTTCACATTCTATTCTAACTGTAATTGCATCGTTGTCTGTTTGTTGTCTGTTTGCCAAAACTCAAGACTGACGGGAAACTGTTTGTAAACGTTGGCCTGTGTTTGCCCATTTGCATGCACCTCTGGACTGATAAACAGCCAGGGGGTTCCCCAGCCCTGCCCTGAATCTGGCGCCTGGCCCTGGGCTCCCCCTGCAGCCAGAGGCCCTGCTCACACACACACACACACACACACACACACACACACACACACACACACACACACACACACACACACACACACACACATACACACATACACACACACACACACACATACACACACACACACACACACACACACACACACACACATACACACACACATACACACACACACACACACACACACACACACACACACACACACACACATACACACACACACACACACACACACACCCTACACTCACACACACACACACACACACACACACACCGTAAGTGTATCTACATAGTCTGGGTTGAGTAACAACAGACAGTCAGAAGTGGCCCCATCTTCCTGGCTCCCAGGCTGCTGATTGGCCAGTTGGTCATGTGATGCGCTGGCTCCCAGGCTGCTGATTGGCCAGTTGGTCATGTGATGCGCTGTTTGTTGGTTGAGTTGGGCAACAGCGTAGTTCCCAGCATGCACTCTGACCCCAGACAGCGCTGGCCAATGGGACGGCTGCAGGCCCTCGGGGGGAGTGGCCAGATCAATGATTAAGCCAAAGCAAGCAAAGCAGAGAGACTGGACCAGGAGTCCAGCAGAACTTCAGCCTGCATTTGTGGATTCGGCCGTTGCCCCGTATGTGTGTGAGAGTTTTGGTGACAGTCCTGTGAGTGAGAGTGTGTGTGTGTGTGTGGCTACAGACGGAGATGGCTTCTCTGCTCCTCCTGTGTGTGTGTGTTCTCTCCGTGGGCCACGATGTTGTCGCTCAGGACAGAACGTGAGTATGGACATGAAGCTTCTGATTTATGCTCACACACATCCTTGCCTGTTACTGAAGTGGGTATAAAGAGATGGTGATGCTTTTGAGGGAGGTATGCTGAGATGGTGATGCTTTTGAGGTAGCTATGCGGCGTACCATGTAGACTACATCACTGCGACATGAAGCTTCTGATTTATGCTCAGAACAGTTCTGGGATGCTCGGGGAGGGAGGCATCACAGGTTTTGTTTACAATTGTGTAAACACTCAAGGACTCAAGGGGCAACATTTCACATTTCACACATCTGCCCAGATTTGCACAACTAGAGGCACACTATCAGCATCACACGTTTTGCAAAACAAATAAACTCATTCCATTGCTGTAGACACAGATAATGTCTCCTCTGTGCAATTCCAATATACACACCCACGAACCAATTGTTAAAACATAACTATCCGGTGTGAAGGCAATGAAATGTTTCACCGTAAACTCAACGATCGCTCCTAAACACTGCAAGAGAGTCCTCGTCAGCAACAGACATTGAATGAAAGAGGAATGGGTTAATGGTATGGGTTAATGGGTTAATGTTATGGGTTATGAGTTAATGAGAATTAGTGTTGGTATGGGTTATGGGTTGATGAGAATTGTGTATGTGCATATGTGTGTGTGTGTGTATGTGTCTGCATGTGTGTGTGTGTGTGCAGGTATCTGATCACGTCTCCTCGGCTGGTGCGGCTGGATGCCGTGGTGACGGTGGTGGTGCAGGTGTTTGACGAGCAGGACACCAGCGTGCAGCTGCACCTCAAGAAGTCCCTCGCCGCAGGGGACACACAGTACGCCACCGAGACCGTCCAGCTCAACGCAGCCAACAGCTACCAAGCCGCCGCCAACATGCGGGTGAGCTCAACACACACACACACACACACACACACACACACACACACAGCAAGATATTTTGTAGACACCAGCCACAGAAGAGGATCCAGAAGATAAGAAAAGTTCTTACCATTATCATTAAGACTGATTGATCTATTATCATTCTAATTAGCTACATAATAAATACACATTCCACATATTAGTCTTATTAGTGCACTTCAATAGTCGTCAATACCATTTACATTACCAATCACAAAACTTGTGTTGTTGTTGTTTGTTGTATTTGGCTATAGCCTACATGACAAATGCCCATTTGGACAGTTGCCCTTTTGTTTTCAGTTATTACCTCCGCCAAGGAGGTTATGTTCTCATACATACCGGCGTCTGTTTGCCTGTTTGTTTGTTTGTTTGTCTGTCTGTTTGTTAGCAAGATAACTCAAAAATTTTCAGCGAATGTCAGGCATGACCCAAGGAAGAAACGATTCAATTTTGGGAGTGATACGTAATTCCGTCGGGATTCCGGAGCCATTTATGTGTTTCGCTTAGTGGTGTAATGGCATGGTATGGCCACGTGGTGGCGATCTGAATAGTTTAGGTTCAAATGTATGACAACCTAGGAAGAACAATACAGGCGGAGGTCTGCGCTCTCTGAGTGCTTTTCTAGTTATTGTAATGCATTCACTTTAAAACTCATCAAGATCCTTTACAAGTACCACCTGCAGAATAACAAACCTAGAGATCAACATTATCATCTCTAAGATTAGCATGCTAATCGTTTACATACAAAACTAGTGAGCTTCCTAATCCTCACCACATTTAGTGTGCTGATAATTTACATACAAAGCTAGAGAGCAATATTATCATCTCTAAGATTAGCGTGCTAATCGTTTACATACAGATCTAGAGAGCTACATTATCATCTATAAGATAAGCATTCTAACCGTTATCATCATTATCAACTCTAAGATTAGCATGCTAATCGTTTACACACAGAGCTAGAGAGCAAAATCTCTAAGATTAGCATTAGCATGCTAATCAGAATGCTGGTGTCAGAGGAAGCTTTTAGAGGCTATTATTACATACAATTCAATAACAATAGTACATTCTAGTCATAAAAACAGAGGAAGCTTTTAGAGGCTATTATTACATACAATTCAATAACAATAGTACATTCTAGTCATAAAAAAACAGTTCAGTTTGAACAATACAAGTGACCAACAAAATACTTTGAGGTTTATCATCACAATCCAAGATCTCTGCCAAAATGTAATGAAGATATCAAAGCTTTTTTGTCATTTGGGCCTTTTAGGCCTTTCAGACATCTTGTCTGCTACACCTTGACATCTATTCAGTAGGTCACATTCCGAAATTTGCACAAAGTCATAAAAGCATAAAAGCATAATAGAAGAGCATTGTTGGCGAAGTCTCAGGCCAGGGTCCTGAAGTGCTTTGCGAAATCTTACCAGGCAGGAGTCGGGCAGGATTGCTCCCTGCACCCCTTTATTCTTTAGGCTACCTATGGAAGACGGGAGGCGTAAGGGGAGGTGGGGAGGTGGTGGGTTACAAGTGGAGTAACGCCGATGCTGAAACTTCAGCAGGTAGACTGAAAATAAGTGACCTGACTGATTGGAGAAGGAGGCGTGGCAAATTCTAAAAACTAGAAGATTCAAAGTTTCTAATGGTGTCACATACAGTATATATTTCTAGTACAAAAACTCATAGAGATTCAAATGTGTGTTTGGAACAGTTTTTCAAATGCCCAGGAGGGATGTTAGATTCCAGGGTGTTAACCGTGTGTGCTGTTTCCCTCAGATCTTCTCCGGGGTGTTAACCGTGTGTGCTGTTTCCCTCAGATCTTCTCCAGGGTGTTAACCGTGTGTGCTGTTTCCCTCAGATCTTCTCCAGGGTGTTAACCGTGTGTGCTCTCCCTCAGGTCCTCTCCGGGGATCTCCCGGCGGATGCCACCCACGTGTACCTCCACGTTGTGGGCAGCGGCATCAACCAACACGAGAGGATCCCCGTCTCCCGCGACAACGGATTCCTCTTCATCCAGACGGACAAGCCTCTATACACACCTGAGCAATCGGGTATGCACACACACACACACACACACACACACACACATGCTGCATACACACAAAGCCAACTATTTGATTTAAAATGAAAATAGCAAACAAAATATACCATATTATTTAGCATTTAATCCTATTGAGCATAGATGAATACATCTCATGGTAAATACTTGAAAATACTTGATTTTTTTAATAATCATTAATTAATTAATCATTTGTCAATTAATTAATTAATCACATGTCAACTTTCTCTGTGTGTGTGTGTGTGTGTGTGTGTGTGTGTGTGTGTGTGTGTGTGTGCAGTGAAAGTGAGGGTCTTCTCCCTGAGTGAAGAGTTGAAACCAGCCAGGAGAAATGTCACTCTCACATTTCGGGCAAGTAACGCATCATACCCAGTGGATGTGCTGTCTGTATACGGTACAGTGTGGTGTCTAGTCTATATATCTCTATACCTCCTCAACACTACGGTACAGTGTGGTGTCTAGTCTATATATCTATATCTAGACCTCCTCAACACTACGGTACAGTGTGGTGTCTAGTCTATATATATCTATACCTCCTCAGCACTACGGTACAGTGTGGTGTCTAGTCTATATATATCTATACCTCCTCAGCATTACGGTACAGTGTGGTGTCTAGTCTATATATATCTATACCTCCTCAGCACTACGGTACAGTGTGGTGTCTAGTCTATATATATCTATACCTCCGCTTCGCGTCGGGCCGTATCACCGTCTAGAACGTGCATTAACTTTGAATAACCGCACGGCGTGTCGTCCATTATCCCTTACATATCTATACCTCCTCAGCACTACGGTACAGTGTGGTGTAAGTCTGAGGGTTTGGGGTTCTCTTGTTCCTTTAGGACCCTGAGTCTGGGGTTCTCTTGTTCCTTTAGGACCCTGAGTCTGAGGGTTTGGGGTTCTCTTGTTCCTTTAGGACCCTGAGTCTGAGGGTTTGGGGTTCTCTTGTTCCTTTAGGACCCTGAGTCTGAGGGTTTGGGGTTCTCTTGTTCCTTTAGGACCCTGAGTCGGTGAAGGTGGACATTGTGGACCTGGAGGATGTGAGTGGGATCATATCGATGCAGCGCCCTTTCAAAATACCCCTCAAACCAAAGTGAGGACACACACACACACACACACACACACACACTGTTGAAAAAAAAACAGCCTGACCAGCTTGAGGTGGTTTGTTGGTTGACCAGCTTGTTGACCAGCTTGTTAACCAGCTTGTTTGACCACCCTATGATGGTTGACCAGCTAGACCAGCAAAACTCTCGCGAAAACATACCTTCAGCTGGTTTACCCAGCTTACGATGGTAATTCAGCTGGTTTTGATTGTCAAACTGGTCATTTTAGTTGATGTTGATGGTCTACATTGCTGGTTTTTACTGGCCATGCCAGCTTATGTTGGTCATTCTAGCAAACCAGCATGACCATCTTAAGCCGCATTCACATGTATACGTCGCTACTCGCCCATCGCTACTCGCTTCTCGCCGAAATTCTACTCGCTGGTAGAAAAAAAATATCTGCTGCCTGCTAGTTTACTTCCCACTGCAAACATGTCTGTTAACTGTCAATCATCTCTATTCTACATTCTGATTTGGTACTCGCTTCACTCGCATCGCTGAAAGTTAAAATTATTTTATCTCCGTACCCGCCCACATCGCATCGCCTGTCCTGGCCACATTTGGCTACAACACATTCACATTCCATTGACAGTTCTCGCTCAGAGATGGGCGAGTAGCGACGTATGTGAATGCGCCTTTATACCAGCTGAATCCCACACGACAGGCTGGTCACACCAGCTTGACCAGCTCCCTCAGATGTTCACGCCAGCATGTCCACCTGGTGGCCTAACCAGCTACACCAGCAAAGACCAGCAATAGCTGGAAGAAAACCAGCAAAGACCAGCTAAAACCAGCTAAAACCAGCTACCAGCATGAGCTGGTTTCTTGCTGTTTTTTTCAGCAGGGAGGTTAGGTGTGTGGAAGATTCAGTCCTGTGTTCTCTTGCGTAACTGTGTGTCTTCATAGGTTAGGTGTGTGGAAGATTGAGGCATCCTACACAGATGACTTCAGCACACTTGCCAACACTCAGTTTGAAATCAAGGAGTATGGTAAGGCCTAACAAAAGACACACACACACACACACAGAGTCGTGCACAACTGCACAGTGTACACATACTGTATAGGTACACGCACACACACACACACACACACACACGCACACACGCGCACACACGCACACACGCACACACACATGCACACACACACAGCTAAATTGTCTGTTTCTTTCTGTCTCTCAGTTTTACCCAGCATCATAGTCACTATGCAACCAGAGCAGCGCTACATCAGCAGAGCCAACATGGACTCCTTCAAGCTGAGCGTCACAGCCAGGTGAGGCTACTTTAACAGCTCTTAATTAGCGTCTTAATTAGCGTCACAGCCAGGTGAGGCTACTTTAACAGCTCTTAATTAGCGTCTTAATTAGCGTCACAGCCAGGTGAGGCTGGTTTAGCAGCTCTTAATTAGCGTCACAGCCAGGTGAGGCTAGTTTAGCAGCTCTTAATTAGCGTCACAGCCAGGTGAGGCTAGTTTAACAGCTCTTAATTAGCGTCACAGCCAGGTGAGGCTAGTTTAACAGCTCTTAATTAGCGTCTTAATTAGCGCCACAGCCAGGTGAGGCTAGTTTACCAGCTCTTAATTAGCGTCACAGCCAGGTACGGCTAGTTTACTGTAACAGCTCTTAATTAGCATCACAGCCAGGTGAGGCTAGTTTAACAGCTCTTAATTAGCGTCACAGCCAGGTGAGGCTAGTTTAACAGCTCTTAATTAAGTGTCACAGCCAGATGAGGCTATTTTAACAGCTCTTAATTAGTGTCACAGCCAGATGAGGCTAGTTTAACAGCTCTTAATTAGCGTCTTAATTAGCATCACAGTCAGGTGAGGCTAGTTTAACAGCTCTTAATTATTATATCTCTTAAATATTACTAAAAAATAGCTTTTTTTTCCATAGTTGGACTTGTACAGTATATATGGGGACAGCCATGGCCTACTGGTTAGGGCTTGGGGCTTGTAACCAGAGGGTTGCCGTTTCAATCCCCGACCAGTCCACGGCTGAAGTGCCCTTGAGCAAGGCACTTAACCCCTCACTGCTCAGTGTGTTCACTAATTTGGTTAAATTGGGTTAAATGCAGAGAATGAATTTCCCTCACGGGATCAATAAAGGATATATACTATATGTCTGATCGCACAACTAATGGAAACTCTTTTTTGTATTGTTAATGTAAAACTAAGACAAGTTATTTTGATATGGAACTCTTTATTGTTGGAAAATTGAACGGATGATTTTGCTGGCAAAGGGTTATATAGGTGTCTAAGAAGATGCCTGTATAATTTAAATGAAATTAGTAGCAAACGTCAAGTGGTGCAAGAAATGGTTGAAAAATATGTTGTACAGTATTTATTCACATTTAAATATTAATACGAAAGCACAAACTTAAAAATAATAGTGTGTTTAAGTATGAGCTTTTAAAGAAACATTTGGTTGCCTCAACTGATATTTTTTGGGTGGTGAAATTGCAAATACAGTCTAGAAATGTATTGAAACCCCTGTGGACGTTGTGCAGCCTTTAAAGCTGCTGTTGGTAAGATGTGTTTGATCCTATTCACTGATAGTATTCTTCGACAGAACAGCATAGAGCCGCTGGTTTTAGAGAAAACCCTGCGCTTCTACCGCCACCTAGAGGCTGTTATGTTTTTTGCAAAAAGTCCATCGCGCCTGGTTATTCCAATAAGCGCGGGACTGTATGATTATTGGCAGATCTGACTGTCAATCACAGTCACTAACAAGCACAAACTGGATGGGAGGATGTTCTGTGGTAGTGGGGGAGGGGCATGAGAGATGTACACATTCAAAATGTTGACTAAGTTCCCTCAATCTGTCAGAGTTGCCAACTGCAGCCATACAACTTGTTTAGACAACTACAGAACATGCATTTTGTCCATTTCTAAAGATTGTGCATAAAGGCCTTATTTGTCAATTACCTGTGTGCGTGTGCATGTGCGCATGTGTATGCGTGTGTGTGTGTGTGTGCGCATGTGTGTGTGTGTGCCCCCAGGTATGCTCATGGAGCCCCAGTACAGCAGGCCTATGTGATGAGCAGGTTTGGCTACATCTCAGGGGAGGGCGCGGTCATCCTGCCCAAAACCAGCAGGACTGTGGAGGTAGACCATAGTCACTGCGCCCCCCCCCCCCCCCTCTCTCTCTCACACACACACACACACACACACGTGCGTGCACACACACACATACTGAATTGGACTGAATTGAATATAATGTGCCTTATTCACCTGGCAGCCATTGTGTTAGCCAAAAGGAGGCCATGGGGCACCCTGATTATCATTACAGTAATGTGTGTTGGCCACCTACTGGCCAACGCATGGAACAGCAGTGCTCTGGGTTGTGTACCTGTAGCCTCATTTTGGTGCACAACGGCCACCGCGGGAGTGAATGAGGTGAATTGGGATTGAGCTGATTGAATTGTTTGATGGTTTCTTCGCTATTGCCTATGAAGTCAGTTTCATGTGTGTGTGTGTGTGTGTGTGTGCGTGCGTGTGTGCGTGTGTGTGTGTGTGTGTGTGTGCGTGCCTGCGTGTGTGCGTGCGTGCGTGCGTGCGTGCGGGCGTGTCTCTCAGCTGACTGATGGCCAGGTGGAGCTCTATCTGAACATCCGCAAGGCCCTAGACGATGCGTCAGATGGACCCAGAGACCTGCAGCAGCTAGAGGGCACACACCTGTATGTGATGATCACGGTGGAGGAGACCACAGGTAAGATACTGTACACCTGTATGTGACGATCACAGGTAAGACACACCTGTGTTACGTCCACAAAGGGAAATAACATGGATGAGGCACGGAGTAGTTTTGAACAAGCGCTTTAAAGTTTATTGCGACCAATGTTGCAGACAAAAACAGACAAAGCACAGGTGTAAGGTAGCGACTGAGTATAAGTTCTTCAGGAGGCAAACAACTCAGGTGTTCAAAAGGCCCAAAGCCTCGTGCTTGCTACCCCGTGCCTCCCGACAGAATGGAAGCAGGCAGCCTATAAAGGGGTCAGGTGACCTGTGCACCGGTACACCATCTCCACTAATCAGCAATCAGCAACTCAATTAATCAGCATACCAATCAGCACACCTGTGAACAGACAGACACAAAACAAGAACACAGAGCAGGGAGGAAGCCACGCCCTTGGGGCGTCACACCTGTATGTGATGATCATAGGTAAGATACACCTGTATGTGATGATCACAGGTAAGATACACCTGTATGTGATGATCACAGGTAAGATACACCTGTATGTGATGATCACAGGTAAGATACACCTGTATGTGATGATCACAGGTAAGATACACCTGTGTGTGATGATCACAGGTAAGACACACCTGTATGTGATGATCACCGTGGAGGAGACCACAGGTAAAATACTGTACACCTGTATGTGATGATCACAGGTAAGATACACCTGTGTGTGATGATCACGGTGGAGGAGACCACAGGTAAAATACTGTACACCTGTATGTGATGATCACAGGTAAGACACACCTGTATGTGATGATCACGGTGGAGGAGACCACAGGTAAGATACACCTGTGTGTGATGATCACAGGTAAGATAAACCTGTATGTGATGATCACAGGTAAGCTACACCTGTTTGTGATGATCATGGTGGAGTGTATGGACAAGTGGACAGGTGAGATACACCTGTATGTTGTCGTGGTGACTCTTGAGCAGAGGTGGACATACCGCCTTATGTTATTTCTACCTGTACACTTAAAGCAACACTAAAGCACTTTTCCTCTGTCACACACACGCTATTTGTTTATCCAGCAAATAATAGACAAGGTAGAATATGTTGTATGATCTTATGAAAATATGATGTATTGCGACACCGAAGCAAGTCAAATTTGTAGTTTCTGATGTCTCATTTCATCGAACTACAGATACACTACCCCACCTCGTAAAGTTGCATAGCACGGTTAGCGGTTATAGCCGATAGAGGGCCGCGAAGTGAAAGCAGAAGTGCCGTTCACTCTGTTACGAGTTGATGAACCGCTGAAATGATTTTGGGAACATTATTTTAAGGCACGAAAAACTCTTTAGTGTTGCTTTAACACAGGTGATGTCACTAATTATCTGATCAGGGCTTTTACTTTCTGACCCGAGATGACCACCGCAGTACAGACGAAATATGCCTCTATGACATCATGAGCGCAGAGTAGGACAAGTGAGATGCACCTGTATGGGGTAGAGGACAGGTGAGATGAGTATTCATGGGTTTCATCAGGTCCCTTTGCACAGGTGTATTAATCAAGCACCATGCTGTCTGCATTGATAATCAAGGTGCTTGATTGTATACACCTGTGGAAAGGGACCTGATGAAATCCATGAATAGAGGACAGGTGATATATGTGTCCTCTATGATCAACAGTGTTGGTGAAGGGTAGCACTGTCTATTCAGCCCTCTGTGATGTGTCCTCTATGATCAACAGTGTTGGTGAGGGGTAGCACTGTCTATTCAGCCCTCTGTGATCAACAGTGTTGGTGAAGGGTAGCACTGTCTATTCAGCCCTCTGTGATCAACAGTGTTGGTGGAGGGTAGCACTGTCTATTCAGCCCTCTGTGATCAACAGTGTTGGTGGAGGGTAGCACTGTCTATTCAGCCCTCTGTGATCAACAGTGTTGGTGGAGGGTAGCACTGTCTATTCAGCCCTCTGTGACGCATGTGAGATGCACCTGTATGGGGTAGAGGACAGGTGAGATGAGTGTAGAGGACAGGTGAGATGTGTGTCCTCTATGATCAACAGTGTTGGTGAAGGGTAGCACTGTCTATTCAGCCCTCTATGATCAACAGTGTTGGTGAAGGGTAGCACTGTCTATTCAGCCCTCTGTGATGTGTCCTCTGTGATCAACAGTGTTGGTGAAGGGTAGCACTGTCTATTCAGCCCTCTGTGTTGATGAAGGGTAGCTGCTAGCACTGTCTATTCAGCCCTCTGTGATCAACAGTGTTGGTGGAGGGTAGCACTGTCTATTCAGCCCTCTGTGTTGATGAAGGGTAGCTGCTAGCACTGTCTATTCAGCCCTCTGTGATCAACAGTGTTGGTGAAGGGTAGCACTGTCTATTCAGCCCTCTGTGACGCATGTCTCCTCCTGGCCTGCAGGTGGCAGCACTGTCTATTCAGCCCTCTGTGACGCATGTCTCCTCCTGGCCTGCAGGTGGCAGCACTGTCTATTCAGCCCTCTGTGACGCATGTCTCCTCCTGGCCTGCAGGTGGCAGCACTGTCTATTCAGCCCTCTGTGACGCATGTCTCCTCCTGGCCTGCAGGTGGCAGCACTGTCTATTCAGCCCTCTGTGACGCATGTCTCCTCCTGGCCTGCAGGTGGCGTCAGACAGCAGGCTGAGTTGTCCAGCGTGAAGTTTGTGGCGTCTCCTTTCACTTTGAGCTTGATTGCAACTCCTCTCTTCATCAAACCTGCGCTCCCATACACTGTCAGGGTAAGTATGAGTGTGTGTGTGTGTGTGTTCCAGGCAGTGGTCAAGTGTGTGTGTGTGTGTGTGTGTGTTCCAGGCGGTGGTCAAGTGTGTGTGTGTGTGTGTGTGTGTGTGTGTGTGTGTGTGTGTGTGTTTGTGTGTGTGTGTTCCAGGCGGTGGTCAAGTGTGTGTGTGTGTGTGTGTGTGTGTGTTCCAGGCGGTGGTGAAGTGTGTGTGTGTGTGTGTGTGTGTGTGTGTCCAGGCGGTGGTCAAGTGTGTGTGTGTGTGTGTGTGTGTATGTGTGTGTGTCCAGGCGGTGGTCAAGTGTGTGTGTGTGTGTGTGTGTTCCAGGCGGTGGTCAAGTGTGTGTGTGTGTGTGTGTGTCCAGGCGGTGGTCAAGTGTGTGTGTGTGTGTGTGTCCAGGCGGTGGTCAAGTGTGTGTGTGTGTGTGTGTCCAGGCGGTGGTCAAGTGTGTGTGTGTGTGTGTGTGTTCCAGGCGGTGGTCAAGTGTGTGTGTGTGTGTGTGTCCAGGCGGTGGTCAAGTGTGTGTGTGTGTGTGTGTCCAGGCGGTGGTCAAGTGTGTGTGTGTGTGTGTGTCCAGGCGGTGGTCAAGTGTGTGTGTGTGTGTGTGTGTTCCAGGCGGTGGTCAAGTGTGTGTGTGTGTGTGTGTGTCCAGGCGGTGGTCAAGTGTGTGTGTGTGTGTGTGTCCAGGCGGTGGTCAAGTGTGTGTGTGTGTGTGTGTGTCCAGGCGGTGGTCAAGTGTGTGTGTGTGTGTGTGTCCAGGCGGTGGTCAAGTGTGTGTGTGTGTGTGTGTCCAGGCGGTGGTCAAGTGTGTGTGTGTGTGTGTGTCCAGGCGGTGGTCAAGTGTGTGTGTGTGTGTGTGTCCAGGCGGTGGTCAAGTGTGTGTGTGTGTGTGTGTGTCCAGGCGGTGGTCAAGTGTGTGTGTGTGTGTGTGTCCAGGCGGTGGTCAAGTGTGTGTGTGTGTGTGTGTCCAGGCGGTGGTCAAGTGTGTGTGTGTGTGTGTGTGTGTGTGTGTCCAGGCGGTGGTCAAGTGTGTGTGTGTGTGTGTGTGTGTGTCCAGGCGGTGGTCAAGTGTGTGTGTGTGTGTGTGTCCAGGCGGTGGTCAAGTGTGTGTGTGTGTGTGTGTCCAGGCGGTGGTCAAGTGTGTGTGTGTGTGTGTGTGTGTCCAGGCGGTGGTCAAGTGTGTGTGTGTGTGTGTGTGTCCAGGCGGTGGTCAAGGGCCCTTTGGGGGACCCAGTGTCCGGTGTGCCGGTGAAGATCCAGGCGTCTGTCACCGACGGCAACGGGCAGCAGGAAGTGCTGCTGTACTCCACCACGGAGCAGCACGTCACCATGGTAACCGATAGTGATGGAGTCGCCCGCTTCACCTACAACATCCCCAGCAGCTCCGTCAGGGCCCAGTTCTCCGTGAGTGGACATCTCTCTCTCTCTCTCTCTCTCTGTCTCTCTCTCTCTCTCTCTCTCTCTCTGTCTCTCTCTCTCTCTCTCTCTCTCTCTCTCCCTCTCTCTCTCTCTCTATTTATATATATACAGTGGGGATAATAAGTATTTGAACCCATGCTAAAGTTGACTAAAAAGAGGAATATAAAATCATCCTTTGGAAATTGATCTTAATTCCTTAAAGTAAAAATTCAACCTTTAAGGACACCAATTTTCTTTGCGAATGAAGGATGTTTCATGAATAGATAAATGTTCTTCCTCAAAATAGGAGAGAAGAAGTATTTGACCCCTATGTTAAATTCATTTACACATTTATTTATTTACAATACATTCTTCATTCTTCAAAATAAAAACATATGAAAAAATATTCCTGCCTCTATGGCTGGAATGGTAGCCATGTTTCGTGTGTGTCTGTGTGTGTCCTTTTCAGTGTAGTTTTGCATGCTAGCCCGTGTAATGACTTGCAGAGTTCTGGTTGTGTAGCAGTAGTTGTGTGTTTATGTGTGTGTGTGTGTGTGTGTGTGTGTGTGTGTGTGTTGTAGATGGAGACGGTGGATAAGAGTCTCTCCTCTGAGAGTCAGGCTGTGTTCCGGTTTAACGCAGACACGTACGTGTCTACTAAAGGCCGCTACCTTTACATCGACCTCCCCAGCTCCCTGTCCTCCGTGCAGGTCCACAACTACATGGGCATCAACGTCTACTTCCACTACCGAGAATACCTCACCCTGAAGACGTTCAGCTACCAGGTCAGCACCTCAGCACACCTGTCCCATCAAAACAGAAACGTTAGAAACGTTCCAATATGCCGTTAGAAACGTTCTAATATGCCGTTAGAAACGTTCTAATATGCCGTTAGAAACGTTCCAATATGCCCGAGCTATGCCCTTGTCCCTCGGTCACCATTTTCCATATTGTCTGCGTGAAAACAAGGCTTTGGTCGCACAAAGCGAGTAAAGCGTCTGTGAGGTTCTTTCTGCGGTGCGTTTCTTAGCAACAATGGAACTAAAAACTATATTGTCACCGCTGAGACACAGACATCCATCAGCAGTGGAATGCAAAAGTAAAGTGAGATGTTGGACTCAAGGGGTGTCACCATTTCATTGTGTTCTCATGAGCCTTTGCAAGAACACTGAGATAATCACACAACTAACAGTGTGTGTGTGTGTGTGTGTGTGCGGGTGCGTTTGTGTGTGTTTGTGCGTGCGTGCGTGCGTGCGTGCGTGCGTGCGTGCGTGCGTGCGTGCATGCGTGCGTGCGTGTGTTAGGTGCTGTCCAAAGGCAGGGTGGTGAAGCACGGGACCCAGCTCCGCAGGGGCACCTTGTCGGAGTTCATCAACCTGCAGGTGACCCCCGACATGGTGCCGTCCGCCCGCCTCCTCGTCTACTACGTCCAGCCAGGAGAGGGCGCCGCTGAGCTGGTGGCCGACTCCGTCTGGTTTGACGTCCAGGACACGTGCATGAATGGACTCAAGGTGAGAGCTACACTGTGTACAACACACACACACACACACACACACACACACACACACACACACACACACATCTGGACAGAGGACAAGTGCATGAATGGACTTGAGAGTGGCGCTGTGTACAACACACACACACGAATACAAGAATACTGTTTCTTGTGCTCTGCGTTATATAAAGTGAGAACATAGTGGCATAGCATGGGGTTTTTCGTTTGTTATTTAAGAGACAGAAAGTACAAGCAAACAGTAAACAACTTCATAAACCACCATTTCACCACGAATGTTGTACTTGTACTCAATGACAGTAAAGTTGAATGTAATGTAATCTGTAATACTGCCCTGGGATTCCTGGCGTGGGATTAGTGTGTCTAATCTATTGTAATCGATTCTAATGTAATCTAATCTAATCTACAATGCTGCCATGAGAAGGGTTCCTGACCTGTCCTGCAGTGTGTCTAATCTACTGTTATGTAATCTATTCTTATGTAATCTAATGTAATCGATTCTAATGTAATGTAATGTATAATGCTGCCATGAGAAGGGGATTCCTGACCTGCAGTATGTCTAATCTACTGTAATGTAATCTATTCTTATGTAATCTCATGTAATGATTCTAATGTAATGTAATGTAATGTAATGTATAATGCTGCCATGAGAAGGGGATTCCTGACCTGCAGTATGTCTAATCTACTGTAATGTAATCTATTCTTATGTAATCTCATGTAATGATTCTAATGTAATGTAATGTAATGTAATCTAATGTACAATGCTGGCATGAGAAGGGGATTCCTGACCTGTAGCGTGTAATGTAATGTAATGTAATGTAATGTACAATGCTGCCATGAGAAGGGGATTCCTGACCTGTAGCGTGTAATGTAATGTAATGTAATGTAATGTACAATGCTGCCATGAGAAGGGGATTCCTGACCTGTAGCGTGTAATGTAATGTAATGTAATGTAATGTAATGTATAATGAAGGGGATTCCTGACCTGTAGCGTGTAATGTAATGTAATGTAATGTAATCTAATGTATAATGAAGGGGATTCCTGACCTGTAGCGTGTAATGTAATGTAATGTAATGTATAATGAAGGGGATTCCTGACCTGTAGCGTGTACTCCTGTGCTGCAGGTGGCGCTGAACGCCCCCAACTCTCAGTACAAGCCCAAGGAGGAGCTGCCTCTGCAGCTGAGGAGCAGCCAGAGCTCTGTGGTGGCGCTGGCATCAGTGGACACGGCCATCTACTCCCTCAGGATCAAGCACACCGACCCCTTCACCACTGTAAGATGTGTGTGTGTGTGTGTGTGTGTGTGTGTGTGTGTGGCATCAGTGGACACGGCCATCTACTCCCTCAGGATCAAGCACACCGACCCCCTCACCACTGTAAGATGTGTGTGTGTGTGTGTGTGTGTGTGTGTGTGTGTGTGTGTCATCAGTGGACACGGCCATCTACTCCCTCAGGATCAAGCACACCGACCCCCTCACCACTGTAAGATGTGTGTGTGTGTGTGTGTGTGTGTGTGTGTGTGTGTGTGTGTGTGTGTGTGTGTGTGTGTGTGTGTGTGTGTGTGTGTGTGTGTGTGTGTGTGTGTGTGTGTGTGGCATCAGTGGACACGGCCATCTACTCCCTCAGGACCAAGCACACCGACCCCCTCACCACTGTAAGATGTGTGTGTGTGTGTGTGTGTGTGTGTGTGTGTGTGTGTGTGTGTGTGGCATCAGTGGACACGGCCATCTACTCCCTCAGGATCAAGCACACCGACCCCCTCACCACTGTAAGATGTGTGTGTGTGTGTGTGTGTGTGTGTGTGTGTGTGTGTGTGTGTGGCATCAGTGGACACGGCCATCTACTCCCTCAGGATCAAGCACACCGACCCCCTCACCACTGTAAGATGTGTGTGTGTGTGTGTGTGTGTGTGTGTGTGTGTGTGTGTGTGTGTGTGTGTGTGTGTGTGTGTGTGTGTGTGTGTGTGTGTGTGTGTGTGTGTGTGTGTGGCATCAGTGGACACGGCCATCTACTCCCTCAGGACCAAGCACACCGACCCCCTCACCACTGTAAGATGTGTGTGTGTGTGTGTGTGTGTGTGTGTGTGTGTGTGTGTGTGTGTGTGTGGCATCAGTGGACACGGCCATCTACTCCCTCAGGATCAAGCACACCGACCCCCTCACCACTGTAAGATGTGTGTGTGTGTGTGTGTGTGTGTGTGTGTGTGTGTGTGTGTGTGTGGCATCAGTGGACACGGCCATCTACTCCCTCAGGATCAAGCACACCGACCCCCTCACCACTGTAAGATGTGTGTGTGTGTGTGTGTGTGTGTGTGTGTGTGTGTGTGTGTGTGTGTGTGTGTGTGTGTGTGTGTGTGTGGCATCAGTGGACACGGCCATCTACTCCCTCAGGATCAAGCACACCGACCCCCTCACCACTGTAAGATGTGTGTGTGTGTGTGTGTGTGTGTGTGTGTGTGTGTGTGTGTGGCATCAGTGGACACGGCCATCTACTCCCTCAGGATCAAGCACACCGACCCCCTCACCACTGTAAGATGTGTGTGTGTGTGTGTGTGTGTGTGTGTGTGTGTGTGTGTGTGTGTGTGTGGCATCAGTGGACACGGCCATCTACTCCCTCAGGATCAAGCACACCGACCCCCTCACCACTGTAAGATGTGTGTGTGTGTGTGTGTGTGTGTGTGTGTGTGTGTGTGTGTGTGTGTGTGTGTGTGTGTGTGTGTGTGTGTGTGTGTGTGTGTGTGTGTGTGTGTGTGTGTGTGGCATCAGTGGACACGGCCATCTACTCCCTCAGGATCAAGCACACCGACCCCCTCACCACTGTAAGATGTGTGTGTGTGTGTGTGTGTGTGTGTGTGTGTGTGTGTGTGTGTGTGTGTGTGTGTGTGGCATCAGTGGACACGGCCATCTACTCCCTCAGGATCAAGCACACCGACCCCCTCACCACTGTAAGATGTGTGTGTGTGTGTGTGTGTGTGTGTGTGTGTGTGTGTGTGTGTGTGTACTACAAACAGATGTCTAATAGTAGTGATTTTTACACATCACTCTGATCTGTGTGTATTTGCTCGTGTGTGTATGTGTGTGTGCGCTTGTGTGTGTGTGTGTGTGTGTGTGTGTGTGTGTGTGTGTGTGTGTGCGCGCTTGTGTGTCTGTGTGTCTGTGTGTGTGTGTGTATGTGCGTGGGCTTGTGTGTCTGTGTGCATGTGCTTGTGTGTGTGTGCGTGTGCGTGTGCGTGTGCGTGTGCGTGTGCGTGTGCTTGTGTGTGTGTGTGTGTGTGTGTGTGTGTGTGTGTGTGTATGTGTGTGTGTGTGTGTGTGTGTGTGTGTGTATGTGTGTGTGTGTGTGTGTGTGTGTGTGTGTGTGTGTGTGGCAGGTGTTGCGGCATGTGGAGAGGAAGGACATGGGCTGTGGTGGAGGGGGAGGGAAGGATGCTGCTGACGTGTTCCGCAGAGCCGGCCTACTCTTCATGACCAACGCCAACGCCAAGGCCATCACTGAAGGTACACACACACACACACACACACACACACACACACACACACACACACACACACCCTCATCTTCATGACCAACGCCAAGACCATCACTGAAGGTACACACACACACACACACACACGCACACCACTCATCTTCATGACCAACGCCAAGACCATCACTATAGGCACACACACACACACACACACACACGCACACACACACAGTCATACACATACACACACACACATACACATTCATACACACACACACACACACACACACACACACACACACACACACTCATACACGTACACACACCTTCTTATTCACATTCATGCACAAACAAACACTCACCCACACACAGATGTATAAATTATATGAATTTCCCCTTGGGGATCAATAAAGTATCTATCTATCTATCTATCTATCTATCTATCTATCTATCTATCTATCTATCTATCTATCTATCTATCTATCTATCTATCTATCTATCTATCTATCTACAAACATACTGTAGGTATTATTATTATGTGTGTACAGGTGACACATGCTCTGATGTTGTAAGGCCTAAGAGGGAATTGATTTACATGTGTCTCTGTGTGTGTGTGTGTGTGTGTGTGTGTGTGTCTCTGTGTGTGTGTGTGTGTGTGTGTGTGTGTGTGTACATATCTGTTTTCAGGTGACACATGCTCTGATGTTGTAAGGCCTAAGAGGGAATTGTTTTATGTGTGTGTGTGTGTGTGTGTGTGTGTGTGTGTGTGTGTGTGTGTGTGTGTGTGTGTGTGTGTGTACATATCTGTTTTCAGGTGACATATGCTCTGATGTTGTAAGGCCTAAGAGGGAATTGTTTTATGTGTGTGTGTGTGTGTGTGTGTGTGTGTGTGTGTGTGTGTGTGTGTGTGTGTGTGTGTGTGTGTGTGTACATATCTGTTTTCAGGTGACACATGCTCTGATGTTGTAAGGCCTAAGAGGGAATTGTTTTATGTGTGTGTGTGTGTGTGTGTGTGTGTGTGTGTGTGTGTGTGTACATATCTGTTTTCAGGTGACACATGCTCTGATGTTGTAAGGCCTAAGAGGGAATTGAAAAAGGAGCATTGTGACCAAATGAGTGAGTGTCAATTGAGTTCTATTATTGATTTATTATTGAGCATGTTTCATGATGATGATGATGATGATGATGATGATGCTGTTGTTGTTAATGATGATGCTGTTGTTGTTGATGTTGATGATGATGCTGTTGTTTTTGTTGATGTTGTTGTTGTTGTTGTTGATTGTGATCTTGTTGTTGTCCCGTCGTTGCCAGTCCAAAGGCTCCCTGCACTGATGCGCTACTGTGTGGAGGGCAGTAAGCAGCTGCCCACTCTAGAGTCCTGTGAGGCCAGAGTGAGCCGCATGGCGTTTGCACACCGTCCGCGCGCCAGGGAAGCCTTCCTGTGCTGCTGCAGAGTCACCCTGCAGATGATGACCCGTCCAGGAGCCGTCACTCTCGCCCGCTCAGGTCAGCGCGCTGTCCAACTACACACAATAAGCCAACTATACAATAAGCCAGCTATACACAATAAGCCAACTATACAATAAGCCAGCTATACACAATAAGCCAACTACACAATAAGCCAACTATACACAATAAGCCAACTATACACAATAAGCCAACTATACACAATAAGCCAACTACACAATAAGCCAACTATACACAATAAGCCAACTATTCACAACAAGCCAACTATACACAATAAGCCAACTATACACAATAAGCCAACTATACAATAAGCCAGCTATACACAATAAGCCAACTATACAATAAGCCAGCTATACACAATAAGCCAACTACGCAATAAGCCAACTATACACAATAAGCCAACTATACACAATAAGCCAACTATACACAATAAGCCAACTACACAATAAGCCAACTATACACAATAAGCCAACTATTCACAACAAGCCAACTATACACAATAAGCCAACTATACAATAAGCCAACTATACACAATAAGCCAATTATACAATAAGCCAACTATACACAATAAGCCAACTATACAATAAGCCAACTATACACAATAAGCGAGCTATACACAATAAGCCAACTATACAATAAGCCAACTATACACAATAAGCCAACTATACAATAAGCCAACTAGACACAATAAGCCAACACAATAAGCCAACTATACACAATAAGCCAACTATACACAATAAGCCAGCTATACACAATAAGCCAACTATACACAATAAGCCAGCTATACACAATAAGCCAGCTATACACAATAAGCCAGCTATACACAATAAGCCAACTATACACAATAAGCCAACTATACACAACAAGCCAACACAATAAGCCAACTATACACAATAAGCCAACACAATAAGCCAACTATACACAATAAGCCAACTATACACAATAAGCCAACTCACACAATAAGCCAACTATACACAACAAGCCAACACAATAAGCCAACTATACACAATAAGCCAACTATACACAATAAGCCAACACAATAAGCCAACTATACACAATAAGCCAACTATACACAATAAGCCAACACAATAAGCCAACTATACACAATAAGCCAACACAATAAGCCAACTATACACAATAAGCCAACTATACACAATAAGCCAACTATACACAATAAGCGAGCTATACACAATAAGCCAACTATACACAACAAGCCAACTATACACAATAAGCCAACTATGCACAATAAGCCAACTATACACAATAAGCCAACTATACACAACAAGGCAACTATACACAACAAGCCAACTATACACAATAAGCGAGCTATACACAATAAGCCAACTATACACAATAAGCCAACTACACAATAAGCCAACTATACACAATAAGCCAGCTATACACAATAAGCCAACTACACAATAAGCCAACTATACACAATAAGCCAACTATACACAATAAGCGAGCTATACACAATAAGCCAACTATACACAATAAGCCAGCTATACACAATAAGCCAGCTATACACAATAAGCCAACTATACACAGTAAGCCAACTATACACAATAAGCTCTACTTGTAGTAATACTGTAGTTTATTTAAACTATACACAATGGCCCTCATTTATTTATAACAGAGCGCAGAAATCATCTTATGACGGGGCTCACGTGTGATTCATCAAACTTTCGTATCACTCCAATTCCAGCGTAAGAATAAACGTGTGTTGATAAATGTGGCGGCTGGAAACAAGCATAATTTTAATATCACGCCCCTATATTATGCTCGTTTTAATTGCCTCGCCCTTACAATTTACGACATGAAGGTGCATTATATGTTCAAAAGAAATCATTAGTGATCTCGAGCCACAGTGACGTCCAGCTGAACCTTGTTAATTTTGACAGCAGAAGCTGTCATCAAGGAAGGCAGGAAACTAGAGCGATTTAAGCGCAACAGACTTTATTTTCGCAGAGAGAACGCATCATACTATAAATACATTCATTACAAAACCATACGACACAGAAATTTGCCCTTGGAAAATAATTCAAAATATATATATAAACTTTATTACAGGCTCAGGGCCCACATTGGACACATTACAATACACTCATCAACAATACAATAATAAATAAAAAAAAATAAAAAAAAAAAAAAATAAAAAAAATACACATACAATACAAATACACATACAATAAAATTATATAATTCATGAATGTTGCGTTTGCCAAAGAGAAAGTAATCATCTCCTATATGGCTATCCTAAGCCATGAAATGTGTCAATATAATATGCTACATTACAGCAAACAGGCTGCTCATGTACAGGAAAGGTGTTGTGTCTGAGAGAGTCCATCAAGTCAACTCTTCACTTTGTAATCCACCGGCGATTTATTGCTGAACGATGATATGGCGCCTGAAAAACTTGCGTACGCGAGTTCAGACTAGACGTGAGATTTGAGCGTATAGCACCGATCACGTTCACATTGATAAATGCCATACTTTGCGTGGAAACAAGCGTACGCCTGTTGTACGCCTGTTTTTGATCATACGCACGTTTCATAAATGAGGGCCAATATGTTCTATTTAAAGTAATAAATTATATTCAATTATACACAATATGTTCTCCTTATACTAATACTGCAGTTTTTTTTTTGTAATTGCCTCCACAGTTGTAAAGTGAAGTACGCGAAACACATAGATAACATCATATTTCTGTGTGCGTGTCTCCCTGTGTGTGTGTGTGTGTGTGTGCGTGCGTGCGTGCGTGCGTGCGTGCGCGTGCGTGTGTGCGTGTGTGTGTGTGTGTGTGTGCGTGTGTGTGCGTGCGTGCGTGTCTCCCTGTGTGTGTGTGTGTATGTGTGTGTGTGTGTGTGTGTGTGTGTGTGTGTGCGCGCGTGCGTGTCTCCCTGTGTGTGTGTGTGTGTGTGTGTGTGTGTGTGTGTGTGTGTGTGTGTGTATGTGTATGTGTATGTGTGTGCGCGGGCGCGCGTGTGCATGCGTGCGTGCTTGCGTGTCTCCCTGTGTGTGTGTGTGTGTGTGTGTTTTGCAGAGGTGGAAGCCCTGTTTGAAGATGTGCTGCCCATGCAGATCCGGAGCTATTTCCCTGAGAGCTGGCTTTGGGAGGAGCACCTGGTCCCAGAGGGGTAAAGACCCAAGACTCCTCCCCTTACTGACCAAGACTCCTCCCCTTACTGACCAAGACCCCTCCCTTACTGACCAAGACTCCTCCCCTTACTGACCAAGACCCCTCCCCTTACTGACCAAGACCCCTCCCCTTACTGACCAAGACCCCTCCCTTACTGACCAAGACCACGCCCCGCATATACCAAGACCCCTCCCCTTACTGACCAAGACCCCTCCCCTTACTGACCAAGACCACGCCCTTACTGACCAAGACCCCTCCCCTTACTGACCAAGACCCCTCCTCTTACTGACCAAGACCACGCCCCGTATATACCAAGACCTTCCCCTTATAGACCAAGACCCCTCCCCTCGCCGACCAAGCCCCTCCCCTTATATACCCCTTATTGCATTGATATCCCAAGACTCCTCCCCTTATTGTGTTGATATCCCAGGACTCCTCCCCTTATTGCATTGATATCCCAAGACTCCTCCCCTTATTGTATTGACACCCCACGACCCCTCCTCTTATTTACTGACATTGTGGCCGATATTGCAAAGCACTGAGTTCATTTTTCCAGACTGGAACAGGTCTTATCGGTCGACGTTGATGGCTCCTCCATTTTAGGTTTTATTTTGAACCTTTTTCTTGTCAAGAAATTACAGAGGCAATTGGATGAGAGTGAAATCTAGTGGACAAACGAATTAGCTGCTTATCAAATTAAAGGAGGACTACGGTATGAAAATTAAAGGAGGACTACAGTATGCAAACTAGAAAATGTAATTCCATGGAAGAAATTACCATTGCATGTAAATGCAAAAAGGTTGCTGTGTAAAACATTGTATTAGGCCTATAGTTAAAAAGACAACACAGGCTACGGTATGACACAGAAGAAAAGATAGCCTGAATAACAATAACCCAATTACAATTCCACTGAAATTACTTGGAAAAGGTAATTTATGAAAATGCATCAAAATTGTTGATCGTAGCCTATTTTGGAAAATAACTCTTCATTTGTTAAAATAAAAGACTGAAAAAGTTGCCAACTTCAAACGAGTTGCAAGCAATGACACTTGTTTAGTAGCCTACTGAAGTTCACCTACAGTGAAACGACTGGTAGGATAGCTTACACAGACTACATATCTACACTTTCATGCAGGTAAAAAGTTAACTAACTATATTGTGTGGCTGAATAACATCGGGAGCACTTAGACTCAGCGCCAGCTGCTTGTGCCCTGGATACACTGTAAATAATGTGATATAGCCCAGATGAGGTCATTTGGTTATCGTGATATAGTTGTGAAATGGTTATTGTGTTGTTGTGTTATACCTGAGATGAGGTTATTGTGTTGTTGTGATATAGTTGTGATGAAGTTATTGCTCTGTTTTGATTTACTTGTGATATGGTTATTGTGTTATTGTGATATAGTTGTGATGAGGTTATTGTGTTGTTGTGATATTTCATTGACGCTAGTCAGCTATTCTATCTGTGTGGCGAACTATTTATTTTGTTAGCGGAAGCCACGAATCGGTAGCCAAGTCATTGCTAAAGACACATTGTGTTACAGTACGTTTCTTTTCTCGTTTTGGCAAGTAACCTTATAATAAGCGGGATGTATAGAACGCAGGTCATTAGCGGGAAAATAAGTAGGCTACCTTCGGGGAAACACTGATATGTTCTGATGAGGTTGTGATAACGTTATGATGTCATGTGGATCTGTTTCGACCTCACTCTGACCGTCACTACGGTCTAAAAAGGAATGATCACCTTCGTTCTGCCTATCACCGAGACCATATGTCAAAATAGTCATGTCCATGACCTCCGGAAGCAGAACGACTTGCGTTAATAAATAGCAGAGAATGCTCCCGGATCAGTCTCCTATCCCTGAACGCCTCAGAATGGTCCGAGCGACAAGGATAGTGACGGTCATCCCTCGGTCTCACAGATCCATAGTTACATTCGTAACCTACGTTCTGATCCTCCTGCAGCTCCAGAGCTACAGTCCTCAGACGTACGCTCCCCGACTCCCTCACCACCTGGGAGATGAGAGCAGTGGGTCTGTCTAACGACGGTACGATCTTAACACATACATACACGCACACACGCACGCATGCACGCACGCACGCACGCACGCACGCACGCACGCACGCACGCACACGCACACATGTGCTGTATGTCACAATACTAACCACCTGGGAGATGAGAGCAGTGGGTCTGTCTAACGACGGTACGATCTTAACACATACACATACACACGCACGCACACACGCACGCACGCACGCACGCAAGCACACGCACACATGTGCTGTATGTCACAATACTAACCACCTGGGAGATGAGAGCAGTGGGTCTGTCTAACGACGGTACGATCTTAACACATACACATACACACGCACGCACACACGCAAGCGCGCACGCACGCACGCACACTGACACGCACGCACACGCGTGTTGTATGATACAACACTGATGAGCACATGTGCTGTATGTCACAATACTAACGAGCAGGTGTGCTGTATGACACAACACTAACGAGCACGCATGCTGTATGACACAACACTAACGAGCAGGTGTGCTGTATGACACAACACTAACGAGCAGGTGTGCTGTATGACAACACTAACGAGCACGCGTGCTGTATGACACAACACTAACGAGCAGGTGTGCTGTATGACAACACTAACGAGCAGGTGTGCTGTATGACACAACACTAACGAGCAGGTGTGCTGTATGACAACACTAACGAGCACGCGTGCTGTATGACACAACACTAACGAGCAGGTGTGCTGTATGACAACACTAACGAGCAGGTGTGCTGCATGACACAACACTAACGAGCAGGTATGCTGTATGACAACACTAACGAGCAGGTGTGCTGTATGACACAACACTAAGGAGCAGGTGTGCTGTATGACAACACTAACGAGCAGGTGTGCTGTATGACACAACACTAACGAGCAGGTGTGCTGTATGACACAACACTAACGAGCAGGTGTGCTGTATGACAACACTAACGAGCACGCGTGCTGTATGACACAACACTAACGAGCAGGTGTGCTGTATGACAACACTAACGAGCAGGTGTGCTGCATGACACAACACTAACGAGCAGGTGTGCTGTATGACACAACACTAACGAGCAGGTGTGCTGTATGATACAACACTAACGAGCAGGTGTGCTGCATGACACAACACTAACGAGCAGGTGTGCTGTATGACACAACACTAAGGAGCAGGTGTGCTGTATGATACAACACTAACGAGCAGGTGTGCTGTATGACAACACTAACGAGCAGGTGTGCTGTATGACACAACACTAACGAGCAGGTGTGCTGTATGACACAACACTAACGAGCAGGTGTGCTGTATGACACAACACTAACGAGCACGCATGCTGTATGACACAACACTAACGAGCAGGTGTGCTGTATGACATGACACTAACGAGCAGGTGTGCTGTTTGACAACACTAAGGAGCAGGTGTGTGTGTGGGTCCCCGCTGCAGGCATGTGTGTGTCAGAGCCGCTGCGTGTGTCGGTGAGCCAGGACGTGAGTGTGGAAGTGCCACTGCCCTACAGCATGGTGCGTGGGGAACAGGTCCAGCTCAAGGGCTCCATCTACAACCACAACCCTCAGGAGTCACGGGTATGTGTGTGTGCGTGTGTGTGTGTGAGTGTGTGTGCGTGAGTGTGAGTGTGTGTGTGCGCGGGGAGCAGGTCCAACTCAAGGGCTCCATCTACAACCACAACCACCAGGAGTCACGGGTAGTGTGTGTGTGTGTGTGTGTGTGTGTGTCCTGCAGTTCTCGCTGACTCTGGAGGCCTCAGAAGGGATCTGTGTGTTCCGAGGACAGAACTCCGAGGAGAAGAATAAGGGCGTTCTGGACAAACATTCCGTCCACTTCGTCCACTTCTACATCATGGCCCTGGAGCCCGGCACACACACCCTCAACTTCACACTCGTCACCCAGTGGGGCCGAGAGAAGCTGGTGAAGAGTCTACGAGTGACCGTACGACACACACTTTATCTCCTCCTCTAATGTCGCTCTCCCGACATCACACACACCCCATGTCCTTCTTTACCATCGCTCTCCCACATCACACACACCTCATCTCCTCCTCTAACATCCCTCTCCCCACATCACACACACCCCATGTCCCTCTCCCACATCACACACACCTCATCTCCTCCTCTAATGTCCCTCTCCCACATCACACACACCTCATGTCCTTCTTTACCATCGCTCTCCCACATCACACACACCTCATCTCCTCCTCTAACGTCCCTCTAGAGTTAGAGAACAAGATACATGAACATACATGCCCATCTCTCCTGCTCTCTGCACACAATGACATCGTCTGTTACAGTAGCGTAATTCACTGGGAGTGGGTCAGCTACCGGTTAGCTCTAGGCTTGCTAAAGGCTAGCAGGTGTTATGAGCTAGTATTAGGTTAGCTACTGAGCCGGTATTAGGTTAGCTACCCGTTAGCTCTAGGCTTGCTAAAGGCTAGCTGGTGTTATGAGCTAGTATTAGGTTAGCTACTGAGCCGGTATTAGGTTAGCTACCCGTTAGCTCTAGGCTTGCTAAAGGCTAGCTGGTGTTATGAGCCGGTATTAGGTCAGCTACCCGTTAGCTCTAGGCTTGCTAAAGGCTAGCTGGTGTTATGAGCCGGTATTAGGTCAGCTACCCGTTAGCTCTAGGTTTGCTAAAGGCTAGCTGGTGTGATGAGCCGGTATTAGGTGTTATGAGCTGGTATTAGGTCAGCTACCCGTTAGCTCTAGGCTTGCTAAAGGCTAGCTGGTGTTATGAGCTGGTATTAGGTCAGCTACCCGTTAGCTCTAGGCTTGCTAAAGGCTAGCTGATATTAAAAGCTGTTAGCTGCTATTATATATTTTGTTGTTCACACTCCATCTCCCGTGTTGTTTTTGTGAAACAGCCTGAAGGGATCCTGACGGAGGAGAACACGGGGGCCACCATCGACCCCCAGGGCATCTACGGTGAGACTGCAGAGAAGACCTCACAGAGAATCACAGAAACCTCACACAGAATCACACAAACCTCACATACGCTCACACAAAATCACACAAACCTCACACGAAATCACACTATCCTCACATACGCTCACACGAAATCACACAAACCTCACATGAAATCACACAAACCTCACATGAAATCACACAAACCTCACACACGCTCACACTAAATCACACAAACCCCACATGAAATCATACAAACCTCACACACGCTCACACTAAATCACACAAACCTCACATGAAATCACACAAACCTCACATACGCTCACACGAAATCACACAAACCTCACACGAAATCACACAAACCTCACATACGCTCACACGAAATCACACAAACCTCACACACGCTCACACTAAATCACACAAACCTCACATGAAATCACACAAGCCTCACATACGCTCTCACAAAATCACACACACACCTCTTATATGCTCACACAAAATTAATATGAAATCACACATATTTCTAATTAGCTCACACAAACATTGATGAAATCACTGCTTTTACATAAAACCACACAAGCGTCAGATGAAATCACATTAGCTACCCAAACCAAACTCCATCACGTACGCTGTCAGGTCTTTTGTGTAGCATGGAGCCTCGCTCTGTGGTGTCAGTACTATGGGGTCATCCCTATGGTCCCCGCTTTTCCCAAAAATGGTCCTATGTTCCCCTGTCACAATTTTTTGGTAAAGCGGGGAACATAGGACCCTTTCTAAAATTTAAGGAAAAAAGGGTCCTATGTTCCCCAGTCCCATACAAAGTGGGCACATATGACCCGGGGAACATTGGACCTGGGGAACATAGGTACGCTCCCAGTACTATTGCGTAGCATGGAGATTAAACTCCATCAGGTATGCTGTCAGTACTATTGCGTAGCATTGAGATTAAACTCCATCAGGTATGCTGTCGGTACTATTGTGTAGCATGGAGACTAAACTCCATCAGGTATGCTGTCAGTACTATTGTAGCATTGAGACTAAACTCCATCACGTATGCTGTCAGTACTATTGTGTAGCATGGAGACTAAACTCCATCAGGCATGCTGTCAGTAGTATTGTAGCATGGAGACTAAACGCCATCACGTATGCTGTCAGTACTATTGTGTAGCATGGAGACTCGCTCTGTGGTCTTATGTTCTTATCCTCGCATGTGTCAAATCCAAGTCTCATTTGTCTCTCTGTTTGATTGTTTGTTTGATTGTTTGTTTGTGTTTTTGTTTGTTTTCTGCATAACATTTAATTCAGTCCAGTACACCAGAGTTGACAGGTAAAAAGCAGTGGTGACATCTTTTTGGATTTCGTTCCCCCAGGAAGTTCATCTTTTTGGATTTCTTTCCCACAGGAAGTTCCAAAAGAAAAGTGGAGCTGAGGAACTCCCTTCCTCCAAAGGTGGTGCCAAACTCCCCCGTGGAGCGCCGCCTCACCGTCACCGGTAATAAACGCCATGTTTTAAACCTTTAACAGGAACAGAAGCTTAAGAAACGCCATGTTTTAAACCTTTAACAGGAACAAAAGCTTAATAAACGCCATGTTTTAAACCTTTAACAGGAACAGAAGCTTACTAAACGCCATGTTTTAAACCTTTAACAGGAACAGAAGCTTAATAAACGCCATGTTTTAAACCTTTAACAGGAACAAAAGCTTCATAAACGCCATGTTTTAAACCTTTAATAGGAACAAAAGCTTAATAAACGCCATGTTTAAAACCTTTAACAGGAACAGAAGCTTAATAAACGCCATGTTTAAAACCTTTAACAGGAACAAAAGCTTCATAAACGCCATGTTTTTAACCTTTAACAGGAACAAAAGCTTCATAAACGCCATGTTTTAAACCTTTAACAGGAACAAAAGCTTAATAAACACCATGTTTTAACACCATGTTCGACCCAACACCTCACACCTAGTTTAGTCATGTTCGACCCAACACCCCACACCTAGTTTAGTCATGTTCGACCCAACACTCTAACCTAGTTTAGTCATGTTCGACCCAACACCTCACACCTAGTTTAGTCATGTTCGACCCAACACCCCACACCTAGTTTAGTCATGTTCGACCCAACACCCTAACCTAGTTTAGTCATGTTCGACCCAACACCCCACACCTAGTTTAGTCATGTTCGACCCAACACCCCACACCTAGTTTAGTCATGTTAGACCCAACACCCCACACCTAGTTTAGTCATGTTCGACCCAACACCCCACACCTAGTTTAGTCATGTTAGACCCAACACCCCACACCTAGTTTAGTTAGTACAGTAGTTTAGTCATGTTCGACCCAACACCCCACACCTAGTTTAGTCATGTTCGACCCAACACCCCAGACCTAGTTTAGTCATGTTCGACCCAACACCCCACACCTAGTTTAGTCATGTTAGACCCTACACCCCACACCTAGTTTAGTTAGTACAGTAGTGTTGTAGTCATGTTAGACCCAACACCCCACACCTAGTTTAGTCATGTTAGACCCTACACCCCACACCTAGTTTAGTTAGTACAGTAGTTTAGTCATGTTCGACCCAACACCCCACACCTAGTTTAGTCATGTTAGACCCAACACCCTAACCTAGTTTAGTCATGTTCGACCCTACACCCCAGACCTAGTTTAGTTAGTACAGTAGTTTTGTAGTCATGTTAGACCCAACACCCCACACCTAGTTTAGTTAGTACAGTAGTTTTGTAGTTATGTTAGACCCAACACCCCACCCCTAGTTTAGTTAGTACAGTAGTGTTGTAGTCATGTTAGACCCAACACCCCACACCTAGTTTAGTTAGTACAGTAGTTTTGTAGTTATGTTAGACCCAACACCCCACCCCTAGTTTAGTTAGTACAGTAGTGTTGTAGTCATGTTAGACCCAACACCCCACACCTAGTTTAGTTAGTACAGTAGTTTTGTAGTCATGTTAGACCCAACACCCCACACCTAGTTTAGTTAGTACAGTAGTGTTGTAGTCATGTTAGACCCAACACCCCACACCTAGTTTAGTTAGTACAGTAGTTTTGTAGTCATGTTAGACCCAACACCCCACACCTAGTTTAGTTAGTACAGTAGTGTTGTAGTCATGTTAGACCCAACACCCCACACCTAGTTTAGTCATGTTCGACCCTACACCCCACACCTAGTTTAGTTAGTACAGTAGTGTTGTAGTCATGTTCGACCCAACACCTCACACCTGGTTTAGTTAGTACAGTAGTTTTGTAGTCATGTTCGACCCAACACCCCACACCTAGTTTAGTTAGTACAGTAGTTTTGTAGTCATGTTCGACCCAACACCTCACACCTAGTTTAGTTAGTACAGTAGTTTTGTAGTCATGTTAGACCCAACACCCCACACCTAGTTTAGTTAGTACAGTAGTTTTGTAGTCATGTTAGACCCAACACCCCACACCTAGTTTAGTTAGTACAGTAGTGTTGTAGTCATGTTCGACCCAACACCCCACACCTAGTTTAGTTAGTACAGTAGTTTTGTAGTCATGTTCGACCCTACACCCCACACCTAGTTTAGTCATGTTCGACCCAACACCCCACACCTAGTTTAGTTAGTACAGTAGTGTTGTAGTCATGTTAGACCCTACACCCCACACCTAGTTTAGTCATGTTCGACCCAACACCCCACCCCTAGTTTAGTCATGTTCGACCCAACACCCCACACCTAGTTTAGTCATGTTCGACCCTACACCCCACACCTAGTTTAGTCATGTTAGACCCAACACCCCACACCTAGTTTAGTCATGTTAGACCCAACACCCTAACCTAGTTTAGTCATGTTCGACCCAACACCCCACACCTAGTTTAGTCATGTTCGACCCAACACCCCACACCTAGTTTAGTCATGTTAGACCCAACACCCCACACCTAGTTTAGTCATGTTAGACCCAACACCCCACACCTAGTTTAGTCATGTTAGACCCAACACCCTAACCTAGTTTAGTCATGTTCGACCCAACACCCCACACCTAGTTTGGTTAGTACAGTAGTTTTGTAGTCTGACAGCAACAGAAAGAAGAATGTAGAAATCGTTGAGTATTTTGTGCAAGAAACCCCGGAAATTCTCCCATATTTTCAGTACTCACTGCTGACAGCTATGTGCCAAAATTTATTTAAGAGTCATTGCACGAGAAAACCAGGAAAACAAAAAATCCCTCAGGGCAAATGACTCTTAAATTGAACTGAACTGAGCTAAACGTAACTGCTGCAGCTGAACTGTCTGGATTCACTCCACCTGAATGGAATGGAATGGAGTGAAACTGACTGCATTTGTGTGTGAAGGTGAGCTGCTGGGAGATGTGCTGGCCATCATGAACGACCCCGAGGGGCTTCAGCGGCTGGTGCACCTCCCCCGGGGGTCCGCGGAGAAGGAGCTGATGGGCCTGCTGCCCCTCTACTACGTCTACCACTACATGGAGATGGGCCGCCACTGGGCCAGCCTCGGCCCGCAGGCCGCCCACATCAAGGCCGACCTCAAGCACAGGATGAAGGAGGGTGAGCCTGCCTAGCCAACACCACTGTGGTAACCAGTAACCAGCCAACACCACTGTGGTAACCAGTAACCAGCCAACACGGCTTTGATAGCCAGTAACCAGCCAACGCGTCTGTGGTAACCAGTAACCAGCCAACACGGCTTTGATAGCCAGTAACCAGCCAACGCGTCTGTGGTAACGATAACTATAACGATATATTGTTCTCGCAAGTCTGGGAGATTCAGGGGAGTTAGTGGAGAAGTGGTAAAACCAATACATGGCTGTACTTTCTGAAGCTGGAGCTTCTACATCTCTGCTGAAACATTTTCATATTGTGTGTGTTGTGTTTGTCCAGGCCTCATCAGCATCATGTCCTTTAGGACGAGAGTGACCGATGCCTTCAGCATGTGGAAGAACAGAGAAGCAAGCACATGGTAACCATGTGGCAGCACGAATAATAACCATGTGGCTAGTGCTGCCAACAGCACGAATAATAACCATGTGGCTAGTGCTGCCAACAGCACGAATAATAACCATGTGGCTAGTGCTGCCAACAGCACGAATAATAACCATGTGGCTAGTGCTGCCAACAGCACGAATAATAACCATGTGGCTAGTGCTGCCAACAGCACGAATAATAATCATGTGGCTAGTGCTGCCAACAACACGAATAATAACCATGTGGCTAGTGCTGCCAACAGCAGGAATAATAACCATGTGGCTAGTGCTGCCAACAGCACGAATAATAACCATGTGGCTAGTGCTGCCAACAGCACGAATAATAAACATGTGGCTAGTGCTGCCAACAGCACGAATAATAACCATGTGGATAGTGCTGCCAACAGCACTTCATGATAACCATGTGGCTAGTGCTGCCAACAGCACGAATAATAACCATGTGGCTAGTGCTGCCAACAGCACGAATAATAACCATGTGGCTAGTGCTGCCAACAGCACTTCATGATAACCATGTGGCTAGTGCTGCCAACAGCACGAATAATAACCATGTGGCTAGTGCTGCCAACAGCACGAATAATAACCATGTGGCTAGTGCTGCCAACAGCACGAATAACAACCATGTGGCTAGCGCTGCCAACAGCACGAATAATAGACATGTGGCTAGTGCTGCCAACAGCACTTTATGATAACCATGTGGCTAGTGCTGCCAACAGCACGAATAATAACCATGTGGCTAGTGCTGCCAACAGCACGAATAATAACCATGTGGCTAGTGCTGCCAACAGCACGAATAACAACCATGTGGCTAGTGCTGCCAACAGCACGAATAATAACCATGTGGCTAGTGCTGCCAACAGCACGAATAATAACCATGTGGCTAGTGTTGCCAACAGCACGAATAATAACCATGTGGCTAGTGCTGCCAACAGCACGAATAATAAACATGTGGCTAGTGCTGCCAACAGCACGAATAATAACCATGTGGCTAGTGCTGCCAACAGCACGAATAACAACCATGTGGCTAGTGCTGCCAACAGCACGAATAACAACCATGTGGCTAGTGCTGCCAACAGCACTTCATGATAATCATGTGGCTAGTGCTGCCAACAGCACGAATAATAACCATGTGGCTAGTGCTGCCAACAGCACGAATAATAACCATGTGGCTAGTGCTGCCAACAGCACGAATAATAACCATGTGGCTAGTGCTGCCAACAGCACGAATAATAACCATGTGGCTAGTGCTGCCAACAGCACGAATAATAACCATGTGGCTAGTGCTGCCAACAGCACGAATAATAATCATGTGGCTAGTGCTGCCAACAACACGAATAATAACCATGTGGCTAGTGCTGCCAACAGCAGGAATAATAACCATGTGGCTAGTGCTGCCAACAGCACGAATAATAACCATGTGGCTAGTGCTGCCAACAGCACGAATAATAAACATGTGGCTAGTGCTGCCAACAGCACGAATAATAACCATGTGGATAGTGCTGCCAACAGCACTTCATGATAACCATGTGGCTAGTGCTGCCAACAGCACGAATAATAACCATGTGGCTAGTGCTGCCAACAGCACGAATAATAACCATGTGGCTAGTGCTGCCAACAGCACTTCATGATAACCATGTGGCTAGTGCTGCCAACAGCACGAATAATAACCATGTGGCTAGTGCTGCCAACAGCACGAATAACAACCATGTGGCTAGCGCTGCCAACAGCACGAATAATAGACATGTGGCTAGTGCTGCCAACAGCACTTTATGATAACCATGTGGCTAGTGCTGCCAACAGCACGAATAATAACCATGTGGCTAGTGCTGCCAACAGCACGAATAATAACCATGTGGCTAGTGCTGCCAACAGCACGAATAACAACCATGTGGCTAGTGCTGCCAACAGCACGAATAATAACCATGTGGCTAGTGCTGCCAACAGCACGAATAATAACCATGTGGCTAGTGTTGCCAACAGCACGAATAATAACCATGTGGCTAGTGCTGCCAACAGCACGAATAATAACCATGTGGATAGTGCTGCCAACAGCACGAATAATAACCATGTGGCTAGTGCTGCCAACAGCACGAATAACAACCATGTGGCTAGCGCTGCCAACAGCACGAATAATAGACATGTGGCTAGTGCTGCCAACAGCACTTTATGATAACCATGTGGCTAGTGCTGCCAACAGCACGAATAATAACCATGTGGCTAGTGCTGCCAACAGCACGAATAATAACCATGTGGCTAGTGCTGCCAACAGCACGAATAACAACCATGTGGCTAGTGCTGCCAACAGCACGAATAATAACCATGTGGCTAGTGCTGCCAACAGCACGAATAATAACCATGTGGCTAGTGTTGCCAACAGCACGAATAATAACCATGTGGCTAGTGCTGCCAACAGCACGAATAATAAACATGTGGCTAGTGCTGCCAACAGCACGAATAATAACCATGTGGCTAGTGCTGCCAACAGCACGAATAACAACCATGTGGCTAGTGCTGCCAACAGCACGAATAACAACCATGTGGCTAGTGCTGCCAACAGCACTTCATGATAATCATGTGGCTAGTGCTGCCAACAGCACGAATAATAATCATGTGGCTAGTGCTGCCAACAGCACGAATAACAACCATGTGGCTAGTGCTGCCAACAGCACGAATAATAACCATGCTTTAATCCAAATCGACTCTCATCTATGTAAACTGATGCTTTAATCCAAATTGATTCTCATCTATGTAAACAGATGCTTTAATCCAAATCGACTCTCATCTATGTAAACTGATGCTTTAATCCAAATTGATTCTCATCTATGTAAACTGATGCTTTAATCCAAATCGAGTCTCATCTATGTAAACTGATGCTTTAATCCAAATCGAGTCTCATCTATGAACCCTGTTTCCCAGGCTGACCGCTCTCATCTATGTACCCTGTTTTCAGGCTGACCGCTCTCATGGTCAAGACTCTGGCAGAGGTCAACAAGTACACTGCTGTGGACGGCAAAGACGTGTCCAAGTGCATCTACTGGCTGATCAACAGCTGTCAGAAAGGAGACGGGTCGTTCCTAGAGACATCCAACTACAAGCCCACTAAACTCATGGTAATTGCCACAGGTCATGTGTTGTTGTCATGGTAATTGCCACAGGTCGTGTGTTGTTGTCATGGTAATTGCCACAGGTCGTGTGTTGTTGTCATGGTAATCGCCACAGGTCGTGTGTTGTTGTCATGGTAATCGCCACAGGTCGTGTGTTGTTGTCATGGTAATCGCCACAGGTCGTGTGTTGTTGTCATGGTAATTGCCACAGGTCATGTGTTGTTTATTTTTTCAAGGGAGCCCATGGTAGTGCAAATAACACTGTGTGAAGTTGTTCAAGTCTAAATCAGCCGCTGTGGTGTTTGGTTCTCTCTTATTCTCCATGTATTTGTCCTCGTGGTGTTGAGGTTTCTGTGTGTTGCAGTGCTGCACACGCAGCATGTCTTTGACCGGTGTGTGTGTGTGTGTGTGTGTGTGTGTGTGTGTGTACGTGTGTGTGTGTGTGTGTGTGTGTGTGTGTGTGTGTGTGTGTGTGTGTGTGTGTGTGTGTGTGTGTGCGTGCGTGCGTGCGTGCGTGCGTGCGTGCGTGCGTGCGTGCGTGCGTGTGTGTGTGTGTGTGTGTTGCAGGGTGCTGGAGCTGACACCACAGAACAGGCTGCTTACCTCACGTCCTTCGTCGTCATCGGAATCAAGAACGCCATGGAGGAGGTGCCAGAATGTAACCTCGAGGTAGCCATGGAAACTGAAAACATTTCATATTTTAATTTTTGTTTTTTTATTGGGTTTTCCCTGGTCAGGGAATCACATCATATACATTCATGTAGAGAGGGAAAAAAACAACAATACTTTAAATAACAAAAAATGTTTTAATGGTTGAAATAGTGGAATTGGATCTCATCAGCCATCTCACCAGTAAATACAATAAATAGATACATGTATACAAGCACATTCTTACATGCCTATAGTAATGCGCACACAATCACATGCAATACTTACAGCTGAAAACATCTCATGATTATGAAAAAAAAAAAATCAGCATCAACCCATAAATGCCCATATCATCAGATGCCCATCTGGATAACTGAGTAATAACCAAGCAAATCCATACAATAGCCATACAATCAGTATCACCACTGATGTTGTCAATGAGAGATTAGTTTGCCAGCGCAGACAGTGTATCCCTTTATCAAGCGCTGAACTGTTCCTGTTGTTGTGTCCAGACAGTGTATTTCTCTCTCCAGCACTGAACTGGTCCTGTTGTTGTGTCCTGTTCTGAGCAGTTGTACAGGGAGTCTCTGCGGAAGGCGGAGCGCTTCCTGTTTGAGCGTGTGCGCGCCGGGCAGCTCAAGAGTGTGTACGTGCGGGCGGTGACGGCCTACGCCCTCAGCCTCCTGGACAGCAGCAGCATCCCCTCCGTCATGCTCTACGACCAGCTGCAGAGAGACGCCAGTGTCAAAGGTCAGCCCTGCAGCAGCCAGGCCACGGCCATCTTGTGTTTATTCCAGCCAGGCCACGGCCATCTTGTGTTTATTCCAGCCAGGCCACGGCCATCTTGTGTTTATTCCAGCTAGGCCACGGCCATCTTGTGTTTATTCCAGCCCTGCAGCAGCCAGGCCACGGCCATCTTGTGTTTATTCCAGACCTGCAGCAGCTAGGCCACGGCCATCTTGTTTTTATTCCAGACCTGCAGCAGCTAGGCCACGGCCATCTTGTGTTTATTCCAGACCTGCAGCAGCTAGGCCACGGCCATCTTGTTTTTATTCCAGACCTGCAGCAGCCAGGCCACGGCCATCTTGTGTTTATTCCAGCCAGGCCACGGCCATCTTGTTTTTATTCCTGCCTTTATTGGGAAGACAAGCACCATCTTGTGTTTATTCCAGCTAGGCCACGGCCATCTTGTGTTTATTCCAGCCTTTATTGGGAAGACAAGCACCATCTCGTGTTTATTCTAGCCTTTATTGGGAAGACAAGCGCCATCTTGTGTTTATTCCAGCTAGGCCACGGCCATCTTGTGTTTATTCCAGCCTTTATTGGGAAGACAAGCACCATCTTGTGTTTATTCCAGCTAGGCCACGGCCATCTTGTGTTTATTCTAGCCTTTATTGGGAAGACAAGCGCCATCTTGTGTTTATTCTAGTCTTTATTGGGAAGACAAGCACCATATTGTGTTTATTCTAGCCTTTATTGGGAAGACAAGCGCCATCTTGTGTTTATTCTAGTCTTTATTGGGAAGACAAGCACCATCTTGTGTTTATTCTAGTCTTTATTGGGGAGACAAGCACCATCTTGTGTTTATTCTAGCCTTTATTGGGAAGACAAGCGCCATCTTGTGTTTATTCTAGTCTTTATTGGGAAGACAAGCGCCATCTTGTGTTTATTCTAGCCTTTATTGGGTGTGTTTATGTGTGTGTGGTGTGTGTCCTGTCTCTGTGTGTGTTGACGTGTGTGTTGACGTGTGTGTGTGTGGTGTGCGTGTGTCCTGCAGGTAACCCTCCTGTGGTGCGCTTCTGGCAGGAGGCGTCTGCGCCGGTGAACCCCCTGAGGCCCCACAAGACGTCGGCCCAGACGGTGGAGACGACGGTGTACGTGCTGCTCACCGCGCTGCTGAAGGGCCACGCCGCGCAGGCCAAGCCCGTCCTCACCTGGCTCACCCAGGACCAGCGCCACGGGGGCGGATTCTACTCCACGCAGGTAGGCAGCCAGCCAATCACAACCCACCGCCACACTCAACTGACCAGTTAGAGGCTACGGGGGCGGGATCTACTCCACACAGAACAAGCAGAAAATAACAACTCCTAAAGCTGTACTATCATGTCCACGACCATGGCAACCATGGCAACCACGACCATGGCAACCTGACAGGCACAACAAGAAAGTGGACATTCCCACTCCCCCTCCGGACAATTGCATTCCTACCCGTATAGTCTATTTATTTGCATTCCTACCCGTATTGTCTATTTATTTGCAAAGGGATAAACTGTATTTATTATTATACTGTACATAGCCTTATACTACTGTCCTTCATTGTGTTCTTACATATACATACTCTGTATGTTTATTCTTTATATGCTATTTGTTGTTGAGTGTTGCCAGAGTCAAACTCCTTGTTTGTAAACGCAAACCTGCCAATGAAGCTGATTCTGATTATGGTAGCAAGCCACTGCCGGCCAATCGGAATCTATCGCCACACTCAGGTGACCATTTAGAGGCAGGTTACCAATCACTGTCAGGCAGGAAGTCCACACTAACTGTGTTGGTGACAGGACACTAACTCTGTGTTGTTTATAGGACACTAACTCTGTGTTGGTGACAGGACACTAACTATGTGTTGGTGACAGGACACTATGCACTAACTCTGTGTTGTTGACAGGACACTATGCACTAACTCTGTGTTGTTGACAGGACACTATGCACTAACTCTGTGTTGTTGACAGTGCACTAACTCTGTGTTGTTGACAGTGCACTAACTCTGTGTTGTTGACAGGACACTATGCACTAACTCTGTGTTGTTGACAGTGCACTAACTCTGTGTTGTTGACAGTGCACTAACTCTGTGTTGTTGACAGGACACTATGCACTAACTCTGTGTTGTTGACAGGACACTAACTCTGTGTTGTTTATAGGACACTATGCACTAACTCTGTGTTGTTGACAGACAGGACACTATGCACTAACTCTGTGTTGTTGACGGACAGGACACTATGCACTAACTCTGTGTTGTTGACAGGACACTATGCACTAACTCTGTGTTGTTGACAGGACACTATGCACTAACTCTGTGTTGTTGACAGGACACTAACTCTGTGTTGTTGACAGGACACTATGCACTAACTCTGTGTTGTTGACAGACAGGACACTATGCACTAACTCTGTGTTGTTGACGGACAGGACACTATGCACTAACTCTGTGTTGGTGACAGGACACTATGCACTAACTCTGTGTTGTTGACAGGACACTAACTCTGTGTTGTTGACAGGACACTAACTCTGTGGTGTTGACAGGACACTAACTCTGTGTTGTTGACAGGACACTATGCACTAACTCTGTGGTGTTGACAGGACACTAACTCTGTGGTGTTGACAGGACACTAACTCTGTGTTGTTGACAGGACACTATGCACTAACTCTGTGTTGTTGACAGGACACTATGCACTAACTCTGTGGTGTTGACAGGACACTAACTCTGTGTTGTTGACAGGACACTATGCACTAACTCTGTGTTGTTGACAGGACACTATGCACTAACTCTGTGGTGTTGACAGGACACTAACTCTGTGTTGTTGACAGGACACTATGCACTAACTCTGTGTTGTTGACAGGACACTATGCACTAACTCTGTGTTGTTGACAGACAGGACACTACAGTATGCACTAACTCTGTGTTGTTGACAGGACACTATGCACTAACTCTGTGTTGGTGACAGGACACTAACTCTGTGTTGTTGACAGGACACTATGCACTAACTCTGTATTGTTGACAGGACACTATTCTCACCCTGGAGGCCTTGGCCAAGTACAGCATCATGACCAAAGATGCTGTTCTGAACATGGGCATCAAGGCCGCGTACAGGACCAAAGGAGACCTGGATTTCATCATGCTCACAGACAGCAGGCCTCTGGGCAAGCCCATCCTAGTGAGTAAACTCTACCTCTCATTTAGCAGACTCTTCAGGCTAAAGCCCATCCTAGTGAGTAAACTCTTAATTTAGCAGACTCTTCAGGCTTTAACAAACTCTTCATTTAGCAGACTCTTCAGGCTAAAGCCCATCCTAGTGAGTAAACTCTACCTCTCATTTAGCAGACTCTTCAGGCTTTAACAAACTCTTCATTTAGCAGACTCTTTAATCTAAAGCCACAATGTCATTATTATGTCATTCAAATGTTTATCACACATCACATATTTAAAACATTCAGCCATAAAAGTGATTTTTTCTTATACCACAACCTTAAAGTTCTTTGTCATATATCACTTAGAAGTTTAAAGCATAATTCCAGATTGATTTCAATCCAGGGTCTATTTCACCATGATAACGAGTTGAACACACCCTCGAGAGTGAGATTACGGAAGGAGTAACGAGTTGAACACACCCTCGAGAGTGAGATTACGGAAGGAGTGCCGAGTTTGACCGGCTTCAGTGCCTCCAGCCTAAAGGCTAACAGTGGAGGTGCTGAGGGCAGGCTGCATGTGTGTGTGTGTGTGTGTGTGTGTGTGTGTGTGTGTGTGTGTGTGTGTGTATTGGTTTGTGTACAGGTGTCTGGTGGGGACTCATGTCTGTGTGTAAACTAACACTAATCATGTCTGTTCAGGTGACAAAAAATGATGACATCATCCTCTCCACAGGACTCAGCACTGGAGTATCTGTGGCCAACGTGAGTGCCGCCATTTAGATATACCGCAGATACAACACACCAATCAGTGAATAGAGTGCCGCCATTTAAATACACCACAGATACAACACACCATCAGTGTATAGAACACACATCACAGAACACACCAATCAGTGAATAGAGTGCCCGCCATTTAAATACACCGCAGATACAACACACCAATCAGTGAATAGAGTGCCGCCATTTAAATACACTGCAGACACAACACACCAATCAGTCTATAGAACACACCATAGAACCCACCAATCAGTGTATAGAAAACACCATAGAACGCACCAATCAGTGTATTGAACACACCATAGAACACACCAATCAGTGTATAGAACACACCATAGAACACACCAGAGCCATATAAAGAGAGAGTTGCGACAACCCGGGTACAGAAAATTCGGTTGGTGACAGTGTATAGAACACACCATAGAACACACCAATCAGCGTATAGAACACACCATAGAACGCACCAATCAGTGTATTGAACACACCATAGAACACACCAATCAGCATATAGAGCACACCAATCAGTAGATAGAACACACCAGTCAGTGGTTAGAACACACCATAGAACACACCAATCAGCATATAGAACACACCAATCAGTAGATAGAACACACCATAGAACACACCAATCAGTGGTTAGAACACACCATAGAACGCACCAATCAGTGTATAGAACACACCATAGAACACACCAATCAGCGCATAGAACACACCATGGAACACACCAATCAGTTGTTAGAACACACCATAGAACACACCATAGAACACACCAATCAGTAGATAGAACACACCATAGAACACACCAATCAGTAGGTAGAACATATCATAGAACACATCAATCAGTAGATAGAACACACCATAGAACACACCAATCAGTGGTTAGAACACACCAATCAGTACATAGAACACACCATAGAACACATCAATCAGTAGATAGAACACACCATAGAACACATCAATCAGTAGATAGAACATACCATAGAACACACCAATCAGTGGTTAGAACACGCCAATCAGTCCATAGCACACACCATAGAACACACCAATCAGTAGATAGAACACACCATAGAACACACCAATCAGCGCATAGAACACACCAATCAGTAGATAGGACACACCATAGAACACACCAATCAGCGTATAGAACACACCATAGAACGCACCATTTAGCGTATAGAACACACCATAGAACGCCCCAATTAGCGTATAGAATACACCATAGAACACACCAATCAGTGGTTAGAACACACCATAGAACACACCAATCAGTGGTTAGAACACACCATAGAACACACCAATCAAAAAACGGCACCGGAAACAAGCCCCTTGAAACGCCATGTTGAAGCCTGAAAAAATCGTTCAATTTTGGCATTTTTCACTAGCCTAGCATTCCCATTGAAATGAATGGGGGCGGGACTTGTTCACTTTCTCCAGTTCTTATAATACCTCCATGGTTCTAACATATACTGCACACATGTTCTAGTTGACCGTGTCTCTCACAGTTCTAACATGTTCTACTTGAATGTGTCTCTCACAGTTCTAACATATACTGTACAGCACGCATGATCTACTTGACTTGTCTTCTGCTCTGCTTCTCTACAGCTGAAAACAGTCTATTATAAGATGGCCGACGACAGTGAGGACTGCCACTTTGACATCTCCATTGACATTAAGCCACGCAAGCCAGCCTCCACTAGTAGGTCTCCTGATGTGCTCTGTGTCCTTGTGCTGGTATGAGATAGATACTGTATATAGATAGATAGATAAATAGAAAGATAGATAGATAGATGGATACTTTATTGATCCCCAAGGGGAAATTCAAGATACATTGTAGCCCACACTAACCCCTGCGCCCATGTGTGTGTGTGTGTGTGTGTGTGTGTGTGTGTGTTGGTATGAGATACACTTTAGCCCACGCTAACCCCTGCGCCCTTGTGTGTGTGTGTGTGTGTGTGTGTGTGTGTGTGTGTGTGTGTTGGTATGAGATACACTTTAGCCCACGCTAACCCCTGCGCCCTTGTGTGTGTGTGTGTGTGTGTGTGTGTGTGTGTGTCTGTGTGTGTGTGTGTGTGTGTGTGTGTGTGTGTGTGTGTGTGTGTGTATGAGATACACTTTAGCCCACACTAACCCCTGCACCCTTGTGCGTGTGTGTGTGTGTGTGTGTGTGTGTGTGTCTGTTTGTGTGTGTGTGTGTGTGTGTGTGTGTGTGTGTGTGTGTGTGTGTGTGTTGGTATGAGATACACTTTAGCCCACACTAACCCCTGCACCCTTGTGCGTGTGTGTGTGTGTGTGTGTGTGTGTGTGTGTGTGTGTGTCTATGTGTCTGTGTGTGTGTGTGTGTGTGTGTATGAGATACACTTTAGCCCACACTAACCCCTGCGCCCGTGTGTGTGTGTGTGTGTGTGTGTGTGTGTGTGTGTGTGTGTGTGTGTCTGTGTGTGTGTGTGTGTGTATGTGTGTGTATGTGAGATACGCTGTAGCCCACACTAACCCCTGCGCCCTTGTGTGTGTGTGTGTGTGTGTGTGTGTGTGTCTGTGTGTGTGTGAGATACGCTGTAGCCCACACTAACCCCTGCGCCCTTGTGTGGGTGGGTGTGTGTGTGTGTGTGTGTGTGTGTGTGTGTGTGTGTATGAGATACGCTGTAGCCCATACTAACCCCTGCACTTCTGATCACAGACTACATGGAGCAGTCACCACGCATCATCGCCTGCGCCAGGTGAGTCCCTCTTCCTCTTCCTCACCTGTCAACAGGTCATCAGAGCTCCTCATCCTCACCTGGTCAACAGGTCATTAGAGCTCTGGGCCCTCACCTGGTCAACAGGTCATTAGTGTTCCTCATCCTCACCTGGTCAACAGGTCATCAGAGCTCTGGGCCCTCACCTGGTCAACAGGTCATCAGAGCTCTGGGCCCTCACCTGGTCAACAGGTCATCAGAGCTCTGGGCATAGGGCAGGGGACGGCATCAGAGGTGTCGGATGTTAGTGAGCTCACAGATGTAGGGAGCTGATGGATGAGTTGTGTCGGATGTTAGTGAGCTCACAGATGTAGGGAGCTGATGGATGAGTTGTGTCGGATGTTAGTGAGCTCACAGATGTAGGGAGCTGATGGATGAGTTGTGTCGGATGTTAGTGAGCTCACAGATGTAGGGAGCTGATGGATGAGTTGTGTCGGATGTTAGTGAGCTCACAGATGTAGGGAGCTGATGGATGAGTTGTGTCGGATGTTAGTGAGCTCACAGATGTAGGGAGCTGATGGATGAGTTGTGTCGGATGTTAGTGAGCTCACAGATGTAGGGAGCTGATGGATGAGTTGTGTCGGATGTTAGTGAGCTCACAGATGTAGGGAGCTGATGGATGAGTTGTGTCGGATGTTAGTGAGCTCACAGATGTAGGGAGCTGATGGATGAGTTGTAGACCCCTGAGAGGAACCGGCTGCTGCATTACATGACACCACTAGAGCAGTGGCAAGTGTCAGAGTTGGGTTAGTGGAAGTGTGGAGTGTTTCTTGGGATAGGCCCGTCCATACTAGGCCTACTTCTGTGTCTGCTGTGCGTGTGCGTGCGCATGTGCGTGGGTGTGTTTAATGCGTGTGTGTGTGTGTGTGTGTGTGGTGGACAGGTATAAACCATTGGAGAATGAGGTGTACACTGAAGCCAGTCACACTGTCATGGAGATCCAACTGCCAACGGGAATAAACCCCCTACAGGAGGACCTGGACATGGTGAGAGAGACATACCACACACACACACACACACACACACACACACACACACACTGACATAGATACACACTCACTCTCAAGCAGAAATGAATTAGATATGTATCACCTCTGTCCAAACCTTCCGTTTTAAGTAAATCCTCAAAAATCTACTTTGAATAAATACCAAATTTAGTGTGTAAGCAGCTGTCAAAATGTAACGTAACTTCAACGTAAGTTAAACGTCTGGCAACTACCTCTCCCCCACAGATGCAGAACGGCCTCGAGACGCTCATCTCCAACTATGAGATTGACGGAGACAAAGTCCTCATCCAGCTGGACTCGGTACTCGTCCATTCTTCACTGACATCACACTTTTTGCCTGATCGCAAACGTTAGACCCTTTCTGCAGAATTAAAACTCTACACACATGCACTTGAACTCACATCTGTGCCAAAATGAAGCACTGAAATCAAAACTTTGCAATCCTTTCCAAAAATGGAATTCTTGCAACAAAATGATACACTCCATTGCACCATTTCAATTACTCTTTAAAATCAGCAACAGCACACTGATGTTCAATCAGGGTGTTCAGTAATGGTTCCTCTGGTGTTCATTAATGGTTCCTCTCTTCAGTAAAGGTTCCTCTCGTGTTTAGCAATGGTTCCTCATGTCCTCAGCCTGGGTGCACTCTACAGTAATGGTTCCTCTGGTGTTTAGTAATGGTGCATCTCTTCAGTAATGGTTCCTCTGGTGTTCAGTAATAGTTCCTCTCTTCAGTAATGGTTCCTGTTGTGTTCAGTAATAGTTCCCCTCTTCAGTAATGGTTCCTGTTGTGTTCAGTAATGGTTCCTCTCGTGTTTGGTAAAGGTTCCTCTCTTCAGTAATGGTTCCTCTTCAGTAATGGTTCCTCTGGTGTTCAGTAAAGGTTCCTCTGATGTTCAGTAATGGTTCCTCTGGTGTTCAGTAAAGGTTCCTCTGGTGTTCAGTAATGGTTCCTCTGGTGTTCAGTAAAGGTCTGACTGTGACTCCTCTCAGGTGCCCTCGGCCGGACCGTACTGCGTGGGATTCCGCGTCCAGGAGCTCTTCAACACGGGCATGACCAGCGGCTCCCTGTTCAAAGTGTACGAGTATCACGACCCAGGTAGCTATGCCAACCAGGCCAATATACCCAGGTGTGCCAACCAGGCAAATATACCCAGGTAGCTATGCCAACCAGGCCAATATACCCAGGTAGCTATGCCAACCAGGCCAATATACCCAGGTAGCTATGCCAACCAGGCCAATATACCCAGGTAGCTATGCCAACCAGGCAAATATACCCAGGTAGCTATGCCAACCAGGCAAATATACCCAGGTATGCCAACCAGGCCAATATACCCAGGTATGCCAACCAGGCCAATATACCCAGGTATGCCAACCAGGCCCATATACCCAGGTGTGCCAACCAGGCCCATATACCCAGGTGTGCCAACCAGGCCCATATACCCAGGTATGCCCATGTGTGCCTGTGTTGGGGTACACGAGGGGTCAGGCTGTGGTCAGGAGGGTTATTCAGCCTGTGAAGTGGAGCGCTTAGCCAATGAGATTAAAACGGGTGGTGATGCGTTTCTCCAGGTTTACATACCTTATAAAAGGCACCTTTCCTAATCTCTGTGCCATAGATCTGATGATAACGAGCAGGATTAGCGTGGAGTTGTGCAGTATCACCTCTCCTAATCTGATGATAATGAGCAGGATTGTTGTGTAGTTGAGCAGTGTCACATCTCCTAATCTCTGATGAGCAGGATTAACATGTAGTTAATTTCTGATTAGCGTGTAGTTAATCTCTGGTGATAATGAGCAGGATTAGCGTGTAGTTAATCTCTGGTGATAATGAGCAGGATTAGCGTGTAGTTAATCTCTGGTGATAATGAGCAGGATTAGCGTGTAGTTAATCTCCGGTGATAATGTGCAGGATTAGCGTGTAGTTAATCTCTGGTGATAATGAGCAGGATTAGAGTGTAGTTGTGCAGTGACTCCCACTGTTTGCCTGTCTTTCTCCCACAGAGAGCTCCTGCTCTAAGATCTACTACTCACAGGAGCGCAAGCTACTGAGGCTGTGTGAAAAGGAACAGTGCCACTGCATGGCAGGTACACAAGCACGCACACACACATACACATACACACATACAGACACACACACAGATAAACACACACACACACATGTACATGCATACACACATGCAACATGCATTGTAGGTGTTTTCATGTCTGAAACACCTACAATATATGGTTGAGATGTAGGTGACATTATGGTGATAGACTGCGTATGTGGTCTGATGTTCTCTGTGTGTTTAGCGGAATGCTGCACCTTCAGATCCACTATGGACGCCAGCATCAGTGCTGACTCACTCCAGAAGGACGTGTGCAAGGACCGGGTCACATATGGTAGCAAGGCACATTGAACTCCTGCATGGATGCTGTTCTTACATGTGTTGTAGTTATTAAAGTTTTCTTGTTGTTCTAATCTAAAAACTGTCCTTTTCCCTTAATCAGCATTTAAGGTCATTGTTGAGGCGAATGAAGCTGAGGGAGATTTTGTGACATACAAAGCAAAAGTCCAGGATATCTTTAAAAAAGGTAAGACTGACGATACAGAGAGACCGTAGATGTGATCTAGGCTACTATCTGCCCCTATAGTCCATATATGATCTAGGTTGGTATCTGTTATGTGCCCCTATAGTCCAGATATGATCTAGGCTGGTATCTGCCCCTAGTCCAGATGATCTAGGCTGGTATGTGCCCCTAGTCTAGATGATATAGGCTGGTATCTGCCACTTGTTCAGATTTGATCTAGACTGGTATTTGCCCCTATAGTCCAGATGATCTAGGCTGGTATCTGCCCCTAGTCTAGATGATCTAGGCTGGTATTTGCCCCTTGTCCAGATGATCTAGGCTGTTATGTGCCCCTATAGTCCAGATATGATCTAGGCTGGTATGTGCCCCTAGTCCAGATGATATAGGCTGGTATGTGCCCCTAGTCCAGATGATATAGGCTGGTATGCGCTCTTCTCTCAGGGACGGAGGACGTGAAGATCGGCTCCGAGGTGGAGTTGGTGAAGAAGGCCACATGCAGCTCCACCCTGATGGAGGCGGGGCATCAGTACCTGGTGATGGGGGCGGAGATCATGCAGATACGGCAGCAGCGCTCCTACAGGTACCTACCTATATTAACACCACAGAGTGCACTATATATTAACACCACAGAGTGCACTATATATTAACACCACAGAGTGCACTATATATTAACACCACAGAGTGCACTACATATTAGCACCACAGAGTGCACTATATTAGCACCACAGAGTGCACTATATATTAACACCACAGAGTGCACTATATATTAGCACCACAGAGTGCACTATATATTAACACCACAGAGTGCACTATATATTAGCACCACAGAGTGCACTACATATTAACACCACAGAGTGCACTATTAGCACCACAGAGTGCACTATATTAACACCACAGAGTGCACTACATATTAGCACCACAGAGTGCACTATATATTAACACCACAGAGTGCACTATATATTAACACCACAGAGTGCACTACATATTAACACCACAGAGGGCACTATATATTAGCAGCACAGAGTGCACTATATATTAACACCACAGAGTGCACTACATATTAGCACCACAGAGTGCACTATATATTAGCAGCACAGAGTGCACTATATATTAACACCACAGAGTGCACTATATATTAACACCACAGAGTGCACTATTAACACCACAGAGTGCACTATATATTAACACCACAGAGTGCACTACATATTAGCACCACAGAGTGCACTATATATTAGCAGCACAGAGTGCACTATATATTAACACCACAGAGTGCACTATATATTAACACCACAGAGTGCACTATTAACACCACAGAGTGCACTATATATTAGCACCACAGAGTGCACTATATGTTAGCACCACAGAGTGCACTATATATTAACACCACAGAGTGCACTATATATTAACACCACAGAGTGCACTATTAACACCACAGAGTGCACTACATATTAGCACCACAGAGTGCACTACATATTAACACCACAGAGTGCACTATTAACACCACAGAGTGCACTACATATTAGCACCACAGAGTGCACTACATATTAACACCACAGAGTGCACTATTAACACCACAGAGTGCACTACATATTAGCACCACAGAGTGCACTACATATTAACACCACAGAGTGCACTATTAACACCACAGAGTGCACTACATATTAACACCACAGAGTGCACTATTAGCACCACAGAGTGCACTATATATTAGCACCACAGAGTGCACTATTAGCACCACAGAGTGCACTATATATTAACACCACAGAGTGCACTATTAACACCACAGAGTGCACTATATATTAACACCACAGAGTGCACTATATATTAGCACCACAGAGTGCACTATATATTAACACCACAGAGTGCACTATATATTAACACCACAGTGTGCACTATATATATTAGCACCACAGAGTGCAATATATTAACACCACAGAGTGCACTATATATTAACACCACAGAGTGCACTATATATTAGCACCACAGAGTGCACTACATATTAACACCACAGAGTGCACTATATATTAGCACCACAGAGTGCACTATTACAGCACCACAGAGTGCACTATATATTAGCACCACAGAGTGCACTATTACAGCACCACAGAGTGCACTATATATTAGCAGGGCTGCCAAGTCTCACGCTTTGAGCGTGACAGTCACGCAATTTGACCCATTCTCACACCACACGCCATACTTGACATTTCTCACGCAAAATATTTCCCCATTCAGTGCGCTATATATATTTTTTTTTTCATGATGATAAACTTTGGTCATTGCCTTGTCGTAGTTTGAGCTCTGATTGACTGACAGCAATAACCAATCCATCAGTCCTTTGTGCCTAAATCCAGAGCCCCTTTAGGGAGAGCCGGTCCACTTCCTATTAACTCCATTGTACCGGATTGTTCATGCAATCTGTTGAAATTCCGCTAGGGGCGTTGCCGAGCAAGTGATAAATGAATTGTGGTCTATGGGGCTAAGCGGCTAGAACTCGTTTTTTTCACAGTTGACAACTTCATTTCTTAATGTACATTGTCGTAGTAGCTACCTGAGTATAGGTTTTCCACTGGAAATGAAATAAAAAGTCACTCATGTCCTTTCTGCTTTTCATAGGATGGGCCGTTTTCCCTGTAACATGCTAGCATTTACCTCATGGATGCTCGCGACAATCGCGACCGATTACGACCGTCGTGAAGCTGAACCTTCTTTCAGGTCTATGGCCGTAAAGTGGTTCGCTTGTGTCACGTGACATGAAAACTTTGAAAGGGTTTTTAGGAATAACAACACATATAGAAAATTGCATTGGTCAGCTAATTGTCAAGTCAAGTTATCCTGCATCGCATGCATTAATGCAATTTCAGGAGAAAAAATTATATAAAGACAAATGTGGTACTGGGGGGTTCAGCTCCATTGCCACGCATTCATTCATCACTTGCTCGCGATCGCCCTCTAGTTGCAGTACCATGCGGAAGTATTTCGCTAGTGGTCCTTCTCCCCTTATTACACATTCTCTGCTAAATCTCACCAACCACTGAAGGCATCACGCAATATAAACCAATCAGAAGCAACGTAAGGCGGGTCTTGGTGCCTCTAACTTGTCTTTCAAACACAACAGCGCCGACTCCGACAATTAGATTTAAAACGTTCTCCTTACTAGATTTTGTTCACAGTTGATTCGCTGTTTCTCCTTGATTTTCCAAGTTAACATTAAGGCTGCTAAGTCCATCATTGCCCTATACTTGTTGCAGAGCTGTGTAACATTTATTTGCCTCTTTCTTGATAAGTTCACACTTGAAAAATCGACTCTAATCGGAGCTGCCAAATGTCACGCTTTTGAGTGTGACAGTCAAAAAAATTTTCGTCGGCAGACGAACTCTCACGCTTGCCATTTTCTGAAACTTGGCAGCCCTGTATTAGCACCACAGAGTGCACTACATATTAACACCACAGAGTGCACTATATATTAACACCACAGAGTGCACTACATATTAACACCACAGAGTGCACTACATATTAACACCACAGAGTGCACTATTAACACCACAGAGTGCACTATATATTAACACCACAGAGTGCACTATTAGCACCACAGAGTGCACTACATATTAACACCACAGAGTGCACTACATATTAACACCACAGAGTGCACTATATATTAGCACCACAGAGTGCACTATATGTTAACACCACAGAGTGCGCTACATATTAACACCACAGAGTGCAATATATTAACACCACAGAGTGCACTATATATTAGCACCACAGAGTGCACTATATGTTAGCACCACAGAGTGCACTATATTAACACCACAGAGTGCACTATATATTAACACCACAGAGTGCAATATATTAACACCACAGAGTGCACTATATATTAGCACCACAGAGTGCGCTATATATTAACACCACAGAGTGCACTATATATTAGCACCACAGAGTGCACTATATATTAGCACCACAGAGTGCACTATATATTAACACCACAGAGTGCACTATATATTAACACCACAGAGTGCACTATATATTAGCACCACAGAGTGCACTATATATTAACACCACAGAGTGCACTATATATTAACACCACAGAGTGCACTACATATTAACACCACAGAGTGCACTACATATTAGCACCACAGAGTGCACTATATATTAACACCACAGAGTGCACTACATATTAACACCACAGAGTGCACTATATATTAGCACCACAGAGTGCACTATATATTAACACCACAGAGTGCACTATATATTAGCACCACAGAGTGCACTATATATTAACACCACAGAGTGCACTACATATTAACACCACAGAGTGCACTATATATTAGCACCACAGAGTGCACTATTACAGCACCACAGAGTGCACTATATATTAACACCACAGAGTGCACTATATATTAACACCACAGAGTGCACTATTAACACCACAGAGTGCACTATATATTAACACCACAGAGTGCACTATACAGTATATTAACACCACAGAGTGCACTATATATTAACACCACAGAGTGCACTATTAACACCACAGAGTGCACTATTACAGCAGTGCTCTTACAGGTCAGTGAACACCACAGAGTGCACTATAGACTACATTGCAGCCAGTCAACAGCACAGACCAGTCAATACCAGAGGCTACACCACCAGTTACAGATCAATCAAATACCACAGCATTTACGACAGACTTCAGATCAGTGAATACCACAGGGAACCCCGACAGGCTTCAGATCAGTGGACACCACAGGGAACCCCCACACAGGTTACCTTACAGGGAAAATCATAGTGACCAGATGTCCTGAAACTAAAAGTGTGACACTTTGCGTGTGACTGTAGTGCACACCTGTTTAACGCAAACAAACAGCAAGTCAAACATTGACAATTATGCATTTAGTCCAAAAACTTAGAGGACTCTAAACACAATTAAATATTTTCAAGTAAGTGCATCATTTCTTCACACTTTCAGTCAGAAAATAGGGCCTGCACTATTCCGAAAATACGCATGCATAGTCCGTCATTTATGTCCTGAGCATTCCTCACCTATTCATCAGACATGCGTGAAAACATTTAACTCACAAGGGGAATTGATATAGCCATCGGTTATTGTGAGAATATGTTAAGTGTTTCAGTAATGACGTTATGTAGCTAGAGATATGACCATCCCACCACAGCACTGGTGGAGGAGCAGAAAGGCAGCTGTTGAATGGTAGAGAGGGTGCAGGCTCATGAGCGGCTGGACTTGTGTGCAGGTATAAGTTCCCACTGGACTCCCAGGCCCAGGTGGACATATGGCCGGACAGAGCCAGCTGTAAGGAGGCCTGCGAAAACTACCTCAGAGAGTTGGACGGCTTCACGGATAACATCCTCATCGATGGTTGCTGAGGGAACCAGTCACCTGACCAGCACAGAGCCAATGGGAGGACAGGAGGGTTGCTAAGGAGAGTGCTCACATGTGCTTGGAGACGTGCCTATGATATGCAATGTAGTGCAGTTACTGTTAGCCTGGAGACACCAATAAATAAACACATTTACAGAAACATGTTCACAGAATTGAACTTCACAAAAATAAGCGCTTGCTTTATGACCAAATGTTCAGAACTCCTTGTGTGTGGGATTAAAGAATGAGAAGTAATGGAATTCTATTGCTCAAGAACCAGCACAAATAATACAAAAAAAAGATTAAAAAGTATATTGTGTGTGTGTGTGTGGGGGGGGGGGGGGGGGGTGGAGCACTCTTTGCCAGATTGTCACGTCTTTCAGATGATCATGCTCTTTTGGATGCCATTCGGAATTCTTTGAACCGTGGTGCTACCAGCCTCATCTCCTCCAGTTCTGAACTGAACCAAGGATGCCTCATCAACAATGGGTGTTGCATAAAAAAAACAACAGTTAATGAGATGCATAACTGGGAGAATGATATGACCAGCTGTCCCATAAAACAGCAGAAACCAGCTTTTAAAATGCTAGTCAACATCTGCAGTGTAGCTTGATGCTAGTTGAATAGTTTTGTTTACTCATGGCAACAGTTGATATGGACGGAAAACTCATGCTTTTAGCCTTCTCTCCTCTGAATCGTACAGTGACACGCCCACTGCCTGTTTTTGCCACTCTGGATTTTGACTGACCTCTGCCGTATTTAGATTTTTGAGTTTGCCCTCCTTGTTAAGTCAGCCTGGCTGCCTATTCCTGAATTTGTCAAAACATGTAAAACCTAGCCTGGAGACCAGACTCTCTTCTTTGCAGAGAGTCTGGCCTAGATCCATTGGCAAACATTTATTTCCTGGTTTGTGGATGCTTGTCTGAAGTTTGAATTCATTGGAGTTCAATCACTAACGTTTGGTAATGACGTATGATAACCACGGGGGACACAATGATACCGATAGGCTTGAAACTTAAATGTAATCGCTCTTGGGAACGCCATCTACTAGCACGACCCCAGGCAGTTGGGTGGATCTGCCCAAGGTTTCTTCCTGAACAAGGGAGTTTTTCCTTGCCCCTGTTGCTCCTGGGTGTCCCTTGGTGCTCCCCAACCCCTCTTTGTATAGTATCTATTTATTTATTTTTCTTTCTAATCTATTTCTGGACACTTGAGCACAATGAATCTCATTACTTATAAATTCTATTTTATGAGTACATGACAATAAACTTGAACTTGAACTCTGTTCACTGATTGGGCGGAGATTCACTTGCCGGAGTAAACAAAGCTGAATCAAGCTATACCAGACGGAGCGGAAGTACATAGTCAGGCGGAGCCCGGCTAATTGAAACCCACTTATTGGCCTACACTCTCTGCTTCCTGAGTCTGCTCTTGGTTCCACCAGAGCCCATTTATGGAGAGCCGGTCCACTCGCTATTAACTCCATTGTACCTGCAGTTCTAGTTGCAGTTCCACTAGGGGCGATCACGAGCAAGTGATCAAACAATGGGGGTCTATGGGGCTAGACGGCTAAATTGGTCTGTTTCACCTGATTGTTATTACAGTTTTTCTCAAATGCTAAAACACAAAAGCCAATCCCCTAAACCAAATGACCAGTTGTCTAAACACATTTACTAAATCTAGCCTCAATTTTTCAATACCATAAACACATTTCACATGAAGACACAATTCACAAAACACAATCCTCCGTTCTCATAAATCTAAGCACATTTTTCCTTGCTAAAACACATGTTGCAAAACATATTCTCAAATGAAAGCTCATGTGATGCAAAATGTTTGCCACAGTCAGCAATAACTGAACACAATGAACACACCTGGCGTCATTCATTACACACAACGACTCAAAAATTAAGACACTTGTTGCTAATGCGCACAGTGACTGTGGTGTGTGTGTGTGTGTGGTGTGAATGAAGAAAATAAAAGAACTTCACACCCTGATCACATTTTCTGTTGTGTACTGTTGTGTGCAATAGATTCTGTTTTTTTAGCATTGAGTTGTGTTACAGTAGTGTACTTTTTCTGAATTTTCTGTACTAATTCATATGAAACTCACAACTCTAAATGAAGAGCTCTTCTCCAAAATGCTATAAATACATTTTATAGACATTACTGTACTGTAACAAATCATGTTACTGTTACAGTAATTGTGTGTTTCAGGTAATAAAAATGCAGTTGTTTTGTTTTTATTGAGTAAAGATAAATTACTGTAACTACTGTAAACATAACCCAATACAGTTTCACTGAGATTACTTGAAAAACAAAATTTACGTAAAAAATATATTTATGAAAATTCATTAGTAAAATGGTGGATATAGCGTTTTGGAAGAGAACTCCTCAAATGCCTAATCCTCTGCAGAGATCTAAGAAGATCCGTTACTCTAAAGTTTTTAAAATTGGCATGCATTGGCAGTTATGAAACAAAGAACCTTCTCACAAATTGAGCATTGTGTTTTCAATTGTTTTGCTGTAGTGTGTAATGATGTTTATAGTGTTTACATTTTTGAAAGCTTCGAGCTGCTCTTTTGGTGTGAAAGTTTGAGTTTTGAAGTGAGAAGGTGTGGTTGTGCTTATGTAGCTTTAGAAAAGGGTATTGTGTTTAGACATTGGGGAACATGGAGGAAACGTTTGTGAAATGTGTTTTAGCATTTGAGAAAAACTGTAAAAAATCGAAGATTGGATTTTAGTTTCTGCAAGCTCAAAATGGGTTATAGGTCGAAAGTTGAATGAACAATTGCTTATGGCCCTTTGGTTTCTCACAGGCTTGGTCGTTGTTGCCTAGCACCCTGCTAATGAATGACGTCATTGACACGTTTGAAAGGCTTTTTTAGAGCAATTAAGGGACTTAAAAAATCTAATACTCAGCCGTGTGTATTTTCCTTGACCCCCCTTTCACATGCAATATTCCGATTTCTACATAAAAGATTATATCCAGAGAAAAGTGGATTTTAGGAGAAACTCCATTCACCTCCATTCATTCTCCACTTGCTCGCGATCGCCCTCTAGTTGCAGTACCATGCGGAAGTATTCAGCGAGTGGTCGTTCTCCCCTTATTAGACATTCTCTGGTTCCACAGTATCTCACCTGGCCTGACCGGCCCTGACACATTCATACATTGGCCGTGTGCAAAAGTGCGAAACAAATTCACATTTCCGAGTGCAAATTTAAAATGTCCGAGCACAAAATACAAAATAACAATCCTGTGAACACTTTTACAAGTCTCGAATTTACTAATGTACAAAGTGCAGAATCTGACGGAAAGGGTTAGTACAATACACAGGAAGTGGCCTTACTTCTTGCATTTGTGCTGACACACCCGCGCCTGTACCCAGTACAGTATGTACGTGTTGACAGGAAGTGACATCAGAGAGCCATTGCAAAAAACACAGTGTGAGCATGCGTAAATGGTGCAGCACAATGGGGGTGAGGGTTTGGAAATTATGTTTCATTAGATTATTTCCTGAAATGTTGCTATGTGATGGTAATACTGTCTTGGAATACAAACAATGTTGATAGGCTTTCAGTACCCCTCAAATTATTATATTTGCAAGCAGATATGAATATTTTAAGCAGAATATTCAGAATATTAGATATTTTAACACATTATTATTGAGTTTGTTTGGTAGTCTCATCTGTGGCTGAGAGTAGAGCGTCTAGAGAAGATGACTATGTTGGTAGTTGTTGCACTCAATCGGCTCTAGTGAGGGCACTGAGAGTAGGACACAGTCAGAACAGATCTATGATAGATAGATAGATAGATAGATCTATGTTGGTAAAAAGGAGAATCATAAATGATAAGACAAGTGTTCTTTTTGAGCAAGCACTCTCACAGACATCAAGTTATTTGTCAGACTCAGTAGAAGACTTATTGGATCACTTTAATGCAAAAATGGCAAACATTATAGATGGCATTGCTCCCTTAAAATCCAAGAAAATTAAGGACAAACAGAAAGAACCATGGAAGCAAAATCCAGAGGTTAAACTCCTAAAAAGATAGTGTAGGAAGACTGAAAGAAAATGGCGTAAATACAAACTTTAGATCCACTATGACATCCAAAAAGACATGCTCCGCACATATAACTCTGAAATATGCAAAGCAAGACAATCTTTCTTTTCTAACATCATCAGTAGGAGTTCAAATAACACTCGTGTTTTATTTTCCACTGTCGATAAGTTAACAAATCCTCCCCCACAATTAGCACACAAACTTCTCTCAACTAATAAATGCAATGAGTTTTCATCTTTTTTTAAAGGTAAAATTGACAAAATTCGACTCAACATATCTACTACAATACAAATTCAACACCTGGAACTTCCAGCTACAAATAGAGGGAAGCTTAACTTGATGTCAGAGTTCAACTTGATAGACCATGAAACACTTGAAAAAACAGTACAGAATCTCAGCTCCACCACATGTGGCTTAGACACTCTGCCTACACATTTCTGTTTTTCACCTTATAGCCTCGGATGTCCTTCACATTGTAAATACATAACTGCTGTCTGGCACTTTTCCTATGTCACTAAAAACATCTGTTGTAAAGCCACTGCTCAAGAAGAATAACCTGGATGCCTCCATGTTAAACAATTACAGGCCCATATCCAATCTACCGTTTATTGGCAAAATTATTGAAAAAGTAGTCTTTAATCAACTAACCACCTTCCTAACATCAAATGGGTATTTTGATTACTTTCAGTCTGGTTTTCGGGCAAATCATAGCACTGAAACAGCTCTCATTAAGGTTTTCAATGATATACGTCTCAACACAGATTCTGGTAAAACATCAGTCCTAGTGCTACTGGACCTTAGCGCTAGCCTGGCTAACGCCTACCACTTCTCAAATGAGACGTGGTCTGGCAACCAGACGTTCATTTTCTCGTATTTGAAAAAATGCCCAGATCCGTTCATTGGGCGCCACGGATGTCTATCAAATACCCAACTCGTTCGTATGCAACGCTAAGGGCTGCCGTAAATCCTTTGGCGTCGAATGTAGACGCAAGAAGGCAACGGAAACTTCTCGGATGTTCTGTGATTGGTTCGCCAACATCAGGCGAACATTTGGGCGTTAGTTTCCAGACTGGCTTAGCAGCGGGATTGAAATGACCGCGCAAGGCAGTATGGGAAAACCCAGGCTACCTTAGCGCAGCATTTGACACTGTTGATCACAATATTTTACTACACAGACTAGAACACTGGGTTGGATTTACAGGCATAGTTCTAAACTGGCTCAAATCATATCTACAAGAGAGGAGCTTCTTTGTTGCCATCGGCAACTGTACCTCAACACCAACATCCTTGACCTGTGGTGTACCCCAGGGGTCGATCTTGGGGCCACTATTATTCAACCTCTATATGCTCCCACTTGGACAAATCATCCAAAATAATTTGATTTCATATCATAGCTATGCAGATGACACACAAATTCACTTAGCTCTGTCACCAAAAGACTATGGTCCCCTTGAATCTCTATGTCAGTGTATAGAACAAATCAACACTTGGATGGCTCAAAATTTTCTTCAGCTGAACAAATTTCTGATAAGACATGAAATGACAAGACCTGGCAAGAATCTCAGTGGAAGTGAAAGTACAAAGAGAAGTGCAAATAGGGAACCTTGTGGACATCTACTGACAGTCTAGATTGTCATCTGTTCATGAAAATGTTTATTATGAGCAGCAGAGAGAAAAGGGAACCTGCAGATGTTTAGATATGAGTGGAAGCCCTTGTGTCCACTGAGCTGGAGCGTGACAGGAAGCGACTGGTGGTGCGAGCGTCCTCTCCCATGGCGTTCTCCATTTTGGACAGCAGAGAGCTCCTGAACTTCCTCCGGAAGTCGTTGCCCATGAAGACGTAGAGCACGGGGTTGAGGCAGCTGTTGGCTAGTGCGAGCAGCGTGCCAAACTGCAGCCCGTGCACAAGGTGCTGCTGGACGTGGGCCCCGTGGTGGAGCTCCAGCAGGATGAAGACATGGTAGGGCAGCCAGCAGATGAAGAAGGTGACGATGAGCGCCGTCATGACCTTCAGGGGCTTGGACGACCTCTTGATCAGGCTGCCCATGAGTCTGAGGGTGATTACGGAGTAGCAGACGATGATGACGACGAAAGGCACAACGAAGCCAGAGACAAAGCGGCTGACGGCGATGGCGGCGTGGCTGTGTGGGTCGGCCCCGTAGTTGTTGAAGCAGTGGCTCTTGCCCATATGGTGCTTGACATTCCGGAATATGATGGAGGGAATGCTGAGAACCACCGAGAGCAGCCAGGCCAGAAGGACGGCGACGGACGCGGTTCGGACGGTCCGGTGGTTCTGGGCCCACACGGGGAACACCACGGCAACGCAGCGGTCCACACTGATGAAGAGCAGCAGGAAGATGCTGCTGAACATGTTGACGAACATCATGAAGGAGGTGAACTTGCACAGGAAGAGGCCAAACACCCAGTCCTGCAGAGCCAGGTGAGCGATGTTGAAGGGGTGGATTGCGCAGACAAGGAAGTCAGACACTGCCAGGCTCAGGTACCAGGTGGTGTTGATGGTTTTCTTCATCTTGAGGCCGGCGATCCAAATCACTATTCCGTTTCCAAGGACACCAAAGACAAAAATAACGCCATTGATCACCACAAGGGTGATACAAGCTGCCTCTGTGAAGCAGGTCGATTGGGATTTCATGGAATGCTCTTCCCCCGCTGTTTGATTGTCAGTAGAGTAATTGTCATAGTCGGGATAGTCTAATTCTGCATTGTAATCAAACTCAATATCCATTTTGGCATAGCCTACAAAGATATTAAGAAATAATTATTTGGGGAAGATACACTTGTTAGGGTACGTTCAGACATTCAGTTCTTTTTCTGACATGAGAAGTTGTGCAGAACACTTTAAAAAAAACACAAAAACCTTTTGTTCCAAAAATAAACTGAAAGTGTTTTTTTGGGTAGCCGTTTGTGATCGTTAGATGTCAAAAAAACATGCCCACAGTAGCGTTTTAAAGGAAGCCGAGGTCTTTTTAGAAAGTAGTCTACTCGACAGGATTAGAATGTAAATCTACTCCATAGGATTGGAATAACTACTCCATAGAATTATAATGTAAATCTACTCCATAGGATTAGAATGTAAAACTACTTCATAGGATTATGATGTAAATCGGACGCTGGCAGCTTTAGAAAAGAAGCCTAGTCTGAACACGGCCTTAGATAAGACACTTCAACACTTTAATCTAAACTGGACTGGGCGCTGAGTTCTCCAGAATGAATACTTAAATGAAGGCCATGGAGCACATCAGTACATTCGAAATATTTTAAAATTGTGGCGCCATTGTTTGAAAAAATTGGCAAGCCCCAAAGATCTCACACAGAGGTAATAGTGTGTGTATTTGCAAAGTGATCATTCTACTGTCCATTACAGTCATGCTGAGATGTTCAGTATCTAATGTGCCCACTGCCGGAACACTGCAGTGGTCTTTTAACACTAAACTAAACCCTTTTAACCTGGTACACACACTGAACACTTTTAACATGGTACACACACTGAACACTTTTAACACTGCACTAGACACTTTTAACACTTTACACTTAACACTTTTAACACGGTACACTGAACACTTTTAACACTGTTTAAATCTAACACTGACCTTTTCCTAATGCTTAGCAGAGATTGAATTCCTTGATATGGATAATGAATATCATTATTGTACAATATTATGTGTGAATAGATGAAACAGAAGTGAATAGAACTATTTGAAAAGTGGTCTCTTACCTTCGCCACAGACCTCTTTGCTGTGGGCACAACCCTGCTGTTCACAGCGTTTCTAATGTGGACATCCTGTTTGTTTTTAGTAACCCATGACACTTGTGATCTCAGCTGCACATTCTACTCTCACTGTGGCTACTTCCCCATTTAACCCCTGATCTGGCACGCTCTCCTCTCACCGCCACCCCCAGTCCTCTTAGTCTAACCTCTTCTCTCCACTCAGCCCCCCCAGTCCTCTTAGTCTAACCTCTTCTCTCCACTCATCGCCCTCCTCTTAGTCTAACTCAGCACCCTCCTCTTAGTCTAACCTCTTCTCTCCACTCAGCACCCCAGTCCACTTAGTCTAACCTCTTCTCTCACCCCTCCAGTCCACTTAGTCTAACCTCTTCTCTCCACTCAGCACCCCCCAGTCCTCTTAGTCTAACCTCTTCTCTCCACTCAGCACCCTCCTCTTAGTCTAACCTCTTCTCTCCACTCACCCCCCCAGTCCTCTTAGTCTAACCTCTTCTTAGTACAATGCTGTTTCAGTCAGGACCACTTTGAAATAGTCAAGTAAATAGTTTTATTTACTAATGCATGAAATACATTTTTGGCGGTATGCTCTGTTCTGGGGGCCCCCTGCCCTTCCATGTTCGAACATGGAAAGCCCACGGCAGGGAGAGCAGCAATAAACCCCCCATGGGGTACAGAACAGAACAAACATCAATGACACAACATTGATAAGTCAGAAGTATGAGGGGGTTAAGGGGAGGAGGTGGGTGGCAAAGTTGCTGAAAAGCAGATGGCAGCAGATTGGCGAAGGCCGTTTAAATAAGCACTCTGAATGATTGCTGCCTATGACAGCAGGGCCTGGCCAATCAGCTGGCCAATCAGCTGGCCAATCAGCTGAGCGGTTAGATTGACGGTCAGCTGGGCCATCCAGGGAAGCTGGCGCGACTCCGTGAGCTGCCTGAACTAACGCTGCGCTGCATGAAGGCCCGATCAGATTACAGGCGGCATGCGCTATGAAACCCATTCATTTCAATGGGTTGAGAGCGCAAAAGCGGCATTTTGCCGCTTTGCCGCTGTTGCGCGTACCGCGGTCAAAGTTGAAATAATTGAACTTTGACCGCGGCGCGCTGTAAGTGAATGGTCTTTTGCGCGGAGCCCAGCAGTAACCATAGAAATAGGAGCGGTAACAGCAACAATAATCGTACAACGTTAACTCAACCAAGAGCAACCTAGCGGTGAGCGCAGCGCATGCTGTCGACAATGTGATCGGGCCATCCAGGGAAGCTAGCGCGACTCCGTGAGCTGCCTGAACTAGCGCTGCGCTGCATTATCCTCTCTCTCCAGTAGAGTCCCAGTCCCTTTTCTTCTGATTTATTTATCACATCAGGCCTCAGGGAAGAGCGTAATGCAATATGACATTTTACTGTATTATCACATCAGGCCTTAGGGAAGAGCGTAATGCAATATGACATTTTACTGTATTATCACATCAGGCCTCAGGGAAGAGCGTAATGCAATATGACATTTTACTGTATTATCACATCAGGCCTCAGGGAAGAGCGTAATGCAATATGACATTTATCACATCAGGCCTTAGGGAAGAGCATAATGCAATATGACATTTTACTGTATTATCACATCAGGCCTCAGGGAAGAGCGTAATGCAATATGACATTTATCACATCAGGCCTTAGGGAAGAGCGTAATGCAATATGACATTTTACTGTATTATCACATCAGGCCTTAGGGAAGAGCGTAATGCAATATGACATTTTACTGTATTATCACATCAGGCCTCAGGGAAGAGCGTAATGCAATATGACATTTTACTGTATTATCACATCAGGCCTCAGGGAAGAGCGTAATGCAATATGACATTTATCACATCAGGCCTTAGGGAAGAGCATAATGCAATATGACATTTTACTGTATTATCACATCAGGCCTCAGGGAAGAGCGTAATGCAATATGACATTTATCACATCAGGCCTCAGGGAAGAGCATAATGCAATATGACATTTATCACATCAGGCCTCAGGGAAGAGCGTAATGCAATATGACATTTTACTGTATTATCACATCAGGCCTTAGGGAAGAGCATAATGCAATATGATATTTTACTGTATTCTATTTATTGATGTGTGTTTATGTGATTAGATGTCTGGTGGATTACTGTATGTGTCAACATGCCTGTACTGTGTGGATTATGTGTCAACATGCCTGTACTGTACAACAAGTGGATTATGTGTCAACATGCCTGTACTGTACAACAAGTGGATTATGTGTCAACATGCCTGTACTGTACAACAAGTGGATTATGTGTCAACATGCCTGTACTGCACAACAGTCTAAGTCTAGTCTAAGTCTAAGTCTTGGGTCAGTGGCTCTCCAACAACACAGAGTCTATACGTAGAACAAAATCACAACCAGTGGAGTAGCTACTGTAGGGGCTTTGAGCCAAACATCACAACCAGTGGAGTAGCTAGAGGCTATGAGCCCAACACTCCCCAAATAGCATTTCTACAGTAATATCATTCAGAACTCAACATTAGCTTTCCAAATAACATTTGTAACCAGTAATATTGCTCAGAACTCAACAGTAGCTTTCCAAATAACATTTATAACCAGTAATATTGCTCGAAACTCAACAGTAGCCTGCTCAGAGTCCCTACACATAAAACCAGTAACATTGCTCGAAACTCATAGCCTGCTCAGAGTCCCTACACATAAAACCAGTAACATTGCTCGAAACTCAACAGTAGCCTGCTCAGAGTCCCTACACATAACACAAAGCACCAACAGTGTAGTTAGTGAGCCTGGAGTTTACAGAAGACAGAACCATGTGACATTATCTCCTTATATGGTCTTTCCTACGAGAGGAGCTGGTAGGTGCGTCATTTGAACAGTCTTCTGGAATAAACAACGTTGTTGGTGCTGATAATGCCACTTTTTAAAACAAAAGCAAAACACATGTTTTCTTCCTCTTTTCTTAGACACGTCCTCTTTTTTTCTAAACTTCCGCAAACAGTCAGCAAGCCATTTCCATGGAACATGTAGAAATGCATATAGATGAATGGATACAGTACATACATTCATTCACATATTACACATACATACATCATTTAGAAACATACAACTAACTAGCCAGTGCTTTGGTTGTTTGCTATTGCTCATATCTCACTATATCTGTCTGTGGTTCATATGCTACTGCACTGTGTGAGTGTGTCATATCTCACATGCTTTATCTGTCTGCGGTTCATATGCTGGCCTCTCACCACTGACCACAATTAGTGTTCTCTACTGATAAGAGGCCGTAGTGTTCTCAGTGTGCTGTAGGGTTCCACTGATAAGAGGCCGTAGTGTTCTCAGTGTGCTGTAGGGTTCCACTGATAAGAGGCCGTAGTGTTCTCAGTGTGCTTTAGGGTTCCACTGATAAGAGGCCGTAGTGTTCTCAGTGTGCTGTAGGGTTCTACTGATAAGAGGCCATAGTGTTCTCAGTGTGCTGTAGGGTTCCACTGATAAGAGGCCGTAGTGTTCTCAGTGTGCTGTAGGGTTCTACTGATAAGAGGCCGTAGTGTTCTCAGTGTGCTGTAGGGTTCCACTGAACTGTATAACTCCCCTTGAGTCAAGCGACAGCACTGTACAGTTATTACAGCGACAGCCATCATGAAACCGAATTACCCTTAAAGGAATATTTCAGTATTTTACACTTTAAGTCAGTTTTCTGTATTGCCTAACATAAAAACAAGTGTTTGACACCGAAATCTCGACGATTGAGCCCGTTTGTGGAATTTGGCAGATTTAGAATGGAGCTCTGTATGGCTTTAACATTGCTCGCTTTGTGCAAAAAGTGTGCAGCTCACAGAGTGGTTACTGGTCTTCAACAATCTTCTATAGCAAGTTTAGCAGCAAAATACATACATGATGAAAAAAAGCAATGAGGACAGGTGAGACAGCTGCTCTGTACCTGGTATTCATTTCCTAACTTCAATATTTAGTTATTAGACAGTATTGCTTGTTCTGAGCTGTGGTGGATTTACTGTTCACTGTGTTATCCTCTACAGTGAACTGATGTGTTATCCTCCACAGTGAACTGATGTGTTATCCTCTACAGTGAACCGATGTGTTATCCTCTACAGTGAACTGATGTGTTATCCTCTACAGTGAACTGATGTGTTATCCTCCACAGTGAACTGATGTGTTATCCTCTACAGTGAACTGATGTGTTATCCTCTACAGTGAACTGATGTGTTATCCTCTACAGTGAACTGATGTGTCATCCTTTACAGTGAACTGATGTGTTATCCTCTACAGTGAACCGATGTGTTATCCTCTACAGTGAACCGATATGTTATCCTCTACAGTGAACTGATCTCTACAGCCGTCCTTAAAGGAACATGGCACCGTTTTAGAGTTCTCCTAGAGTTGGATCAGTTGGAGCATGTTTGCATCGTCTTCGTCCGGCAGAAAAACTGCATTTTTGGGGGGTTTCAGGGAGGCCTGCGGGGGTGGAGTGGCCCCCCGGGACCAAACAACATGCGGGGGGGGGGGGGGGGAGTGGCCCCCCAGGACCAAACAACATGCGGGGGGGGGGGGGGGGGGGGGGGGAGTGGCTGCCATAACGCCGAGAGTGAATGAGGCCGCAGCTATAGTGCATTACTCCTCATGAATGTATTATGTTTGTTTAATAAATAACATTTTTATGAAATCTGGTGTGTTGTATTCATCCACAATCATGTTTCAATAGGTCAAATGTAATGACCTTTTAATAATTGTATGTGAATCCAGTAGGCCGTTTCCTGCAGGCTGAATGAAACCTACTGTAGGCCTACGACAGTGTGTTGGGAATGAACTACTCTAAAAAGCAGTGAGAATCGATTAACATACTCAATGCTGTTGATGCACTTTTAATATGGATTGGAAATATTGGATACGTTTTTAAAGTCATAGAAACAAGACTATCAGTCAATTCATTGATTGCAAACCAGAAAAAAAGAACAAAAAAAGATCTGTTCTCTGCATTTGTTCTGGCAAGGATTCGATCCAGCGACTTCATGGAACTTTTCCCCCCTTTCTCTCTGGCTCCATCTGCTGGCCAATGCAAATAGATGCAAGAATCCCAAAATGGCTAAGGCTATAGAGAGCCTACAAACACAGACCAAATCAATAACATTTACATTACACCTTTACAAATACGATACATACTGTATCTGGTTTGAAGTGTTCATGTGTAGTAGGTAGCTAATAAAATGCGCAGCAGAAAATCAACAACCGCAGCCCACTGCAGAGTGAGTTGCAGATAAATCAGACGAAAAGGCTACTGCCACGAACATCTTCCAAACTCACCAGTGTGTTAGC